>NC_085862.1:49365179-49415179 GCF_034702125.1 Engraulis encrasicolus | reverse complement strand
CTCTTCCTTATCACTCCACCCAGCTTTGCTTTAAAAATATATGCGTCCAAAACAGTGATTCCTATGCTCACAGGCACAGACAGCCAGGCAGGTAAGATATTTTGCACATTCACTCTCTCCCAATACCAAAGCAGCCTGGTGGGAGGAGGAGGAGGAGGAGGAGGAGGAGGAAGATGAAGAGGAGGAGGGGCGTTTATGCTAAGAGAGCGTGCTGATACTGATGATGCTGGTGCTGATGCTGAGGCTGATGTGAAGGTGCTAATGCAGGGGTGTGAACTCGTGAATTATGGTCATGCTGCATTCTTTTAAAAACGTAGAGGTGATAATTACACCCGACTTATTTTTAACGTCGGATGCCGCTTATGAGAGTCGAGCTGAAAATTCAGCTGTCTTTTTGAAGTTGCTGCGAAACTTTAATCAGTGGATCAGTCAGCCTGTTTTCATGGGAGGATGAGCTTTCAGATGAAGATGACCGTGGTTTACATACATTACGTAATGTTCAGCTTGTTTTAGATTCGCAAAGAAAAAATAACATTGCAATATTTTGTGTTTGATTGTTTGAAAACGTTGAATTGAACCCGATCCAGGAAGCGGGTTTTGACTGATGGATTGTTTATCGGATGTGTTTGAAACTGCTCCACCTAAGCCTGTGAATGATTGTGTCAAAGTGAAGCCGAGCTACAGTACTACTGTGTCCTTACTGCTTTGCACTTCCTTCCAAGCATGCTCTCCCTCTCACCTGAGAGGATAAATGTGCCGCTTATGATCCCCAGCAATGGGCAACTTGGTGGTCAATGGTTAACTTTAACTTGGTGGTTAATGTTCAGTTTCAGACCAGAGGTGTCAGTCCCAGGTTCAGAAAGTTAAAAAACCCTGACACAAAATTTGATCCCACTGGCTCTGAATCAGCTGATTGTAATAAGTACTAAATCCAGATTCACCAGCTACTCAATGAAGTCACCTGTGTTGGAAGGAAACTGGGTTTTTACTTCTGAACTTGACTTGATTGACACCTCTGCTCAAGGCTGTTGCCTCTAACTTCAGGTTACCCATCACTGGTTCTTCCACTAACAGCTCACCCCTCACACTAGATGTCCTGTACCCTCTCCCCTCGCTCCCACCCTCCTATAGCCGACGCTGCAGCCAACACTTACCCTGACCGCAGCTCTATCGCCGACCGCTCCTCTGCTCTCGCTAAAAAGCGCTTCACCCTGCAGCGCCTCTCCAACCGCAGGTCTCTTCCCGCAGGTAACCCCTTAGCTGTTATGTGCGTAGCATCACTCGCTCCCTCCCACCTCAAGCCTTCATCCTGTGCCCTGTTCCCCCACCTTCCCACCACCTTGTGGCTCCCATGTGTCATTATTCACTCAACCATGCATTTCCAAACAACTGGTAATGTCCTACATGTAGTAAGTGAATCTTGTAGCATCATTCGCTCCTACAGGACGTTCGTCTTACTGTACATCCAACCAGGGCCCTGAATTATTGTTTTTTCACCACCAGCCACCCTACTATCCATCTTTATGTGGCCATGTAGTACATTTCCAAACAGCTGGTAATGTCCTACCTGTCGTAGGTAACTCCTGTACCATCATTCGCTCCAACAGTACTTCAGTCTTACATCCAACCCACCCCCGATTCATCCCTCATCCCCACCCTATACCGTCCATCTTTATGTTGCTACCATGTGCCATTATTTAGTCAGCCATGCATCAGTCCCCCACCCAGCTCTCCACCTCACCTCTCCTTTACCGCCACCCTATGCTGCTGTGTCTCTAAACCTACCATGCTACGATACGATAAGATAAAACTTTATTGTCAGTGTACACTGAAATTCATTTTGCATCCCTGAGGAAGACTCGTTTAAGACAGGACATTCACATAACACATCACAAGACTATTGCACAACTGACAAAGACAGAGGACACAGGCCTGCATACGTACAGACACACGTGCTTACATACATTACATACAACCCACATAACTTACCAACATATTACCACATATTACCAACATGGAGTGATAGCACGCTAATATGCTAATGCTAATGTGGTACCCTGTAGCATTACTTTCTAAATGCATCAGTCCCTTCCCACTGCCCACCGCCCACCGCCCACACCCCTCAGCCCAGCCCCATCTTGTTGCATCCCTCCCTCCACCACCATCCCTCCGTCCGTGATGGTGCTGATGTTGCTCTGCGAAAGGTCTCCCCTGATGGAGTGGGTCCACCAACGGCCCTCTTCTCTCTCCAGCCACCATTGATTAGCCTGTCCCCTTGTGTCCGGACTGTTGCATTGACAATCGAAACATTGACTTTCATTTGGTCTGGGGAGTGCCTCTCTGTCACTGACTGCACAGCTCTTGTCATCATTAAACCCGGGACCATTCAAGCTCCAGGGGAGAAAAAAAGGGGAAAACAAACTTTGGCCACCAAAAACAGTTACCGGAGGGGAATACGATTGTTGAATTCTTTTGAGCCCAGCAAAATGTCAGCGTGTAGTTTTTCATTCTCCTACTCCTGTTGACATTTTGAAAAATATTCTCTTTACAGGGAAAAAAAACATTTGATTTCATTTGCTCCTCCAAAGGCGTTTGATTATTATGTATGGGAGTAGAGGCCTGTAAAGTTGTATAACTTGTATTGTAAGCCCTTTCTAAACATGGCCTTTGGATCTGCTGCTTTCATACTGTAGAGAGGATGGGAAATAGAATTGCCACAGGGACCATTATTCAAATGATTGTTATTCAAGGACATCATTGGCCCTGATGGGATATGAACCAGGCCTTACCCACACTCTCCTGACGTTCATATTTGTCAACTAGAATTTCATAGTGTATTAATAAAGATATTAAAAATGGCCGATGTACATAGATTAGATTAGATTAGATTAGAGCACCCTTGCAGTCGCTCTTAGAGTTTTCTGTTTTGCTTTCAGGGGTGTTGCAAAACGCCACCGAGAACACTTGTGGCAGATTAAACAGACTCGTAGAGATATTGTGTTTGAGAAACGCAGACAGAGATGTAAAAGCAGGGGTTTGTTGCCTGCCTGCGAGCACGGCCCCGCCGAGCCCCGTGGCTGTCTGTGAACTTCAGCCGTCTGCTGATTTCATCTTGTTAGCATACCCCCCCCTCATCCATTGATTTTTCCATCTGCGCCTGTGAAGTGGCTCCCGTTTCGCCAAGTGTGTGCTATTTGTCTTTATCATCCCCCTTTTCTCTTCCTCTTTCCTCCTCCCTCCCTCCCTCCATCCATCCTCTGCGTCAGTCCTCCCCGCTGACCGTCTGGGGCTGTTTATGGTCCCTAACTAAAATGAATTAATAAACTTTAAGCCGCCCCGGTGTTAGCAGAAATCATCGGCCGCTGCTTATTGCCTGCTTACACGCGCTGCAGAAATCAATAGGCAAGGATGAGAAAAAAGGCCCAATCCTCCCCTACAGCTAGGGCTCCCATCGCTCCTGCCATTTATTAGTGTTTGTCTCTCATCTCATCTCTTCTCATCTCTCACTCCCCCCACCCCACCCTCCCTCCCTCAGTCTCTTTCCTCTGTCTCTCTCCATCCCCCTCTCCCTGTGCCGCCGACCATCATTTTGCCTGCGCCAGACTAATTGCTAACCTCTTGCCTGCCTCTCGCTCCCAGAGCCGGCACCTAAGGAGATGGAGGTTCCTCGTCGCTTCTCTTTAGCCTCCTCCATTAGTGCCTCCAGCGCTACACGCGCCACCAAAGGTACCTGCTTGCATGGATCTCATGTCCTTAACCCCCCCCCCCCCCTTCCCTCCCTCCCTACTTCCCTCTCTTCCTCCTGTCCTTCCTTTCTTCCTTTCTCACTAATGCCGTCCTTATAAAACGACATGAGCTGGGTGCATAAAGGTTAGCACCGGCTCCATCTGTCAAAGAGAGAAGAAGGTGAGGGAAGGAGACAGACAGAAAAAAGAGAGACATGAAAGTGATGAGAGTGATGAAAGGAGAGAGATAGAGAGAGAGAGAGAGAGAGAGAGAGATGGAGAGGGAGAGAGAGAGCGAGAGAGAGACAGAAGAGAAGAGAAGAGAGAGAGATAGAGAGAGACAGAAGAGAAAGACAGAGAGAGAAAGACAGACATAGAGAGAAGAGATACAGAGAAAGCCACAAGGTGATGGAGAGAGAGTGAGAAAGAGAGTCCAGCGATACATGACAGGAAAGGAAATAAAAGGCCATTTTCTCGACAAGTCCTGTGCATTAGCGTTCGTGTATGATTTATGATAAGACGGAAATAAAATCTGTGAGCCGCACTCTCTCTCTCTCTCTCTCAAAAAAAAATAAATCTGAAAACATAAGAAATGTCATTGAATATTTAAAAGAAATCTCATCAGTGATAAACGGAGAGCGTCCTGTTCCTGACATTTTGAATGGTGCATGACATTTTGAAGCTGGCTTTTAAGGTGGTAGCTATTTGAGGTTCTGATGGAAATATCCATGACTGATAAAAACAAAGAGCTGAATGATTATTATGAATATGGAATATAAATTGTGTCTCTCTTTTCCCTTTGTCCTCAGAACGATACATTCCTCCCAACCTTAGATCTGCATGACTAGCCTTCAGTTAACTTTCCCTCGTGACTTTTATCGTGACTCATGGTGATATGTATACGTTCGTTGCTTCATGCAGGTCGACTTTCTTCTAGCCTTAAATCCAAGAGACACGAGATTAAGAGTGACCCCACACCACTAGGTTATGAAGGTATTGTGTGCATGATGCATGCATGCAATGTCTCGCTCTCCATAGAACGAGACAGTTATTTTTCCGTTTGTATTCTTTAATGAAGTCTGTGTATTGTAAGAGATTGGACGAGTTCAAGTAATTTTTTTGAGTTTTGTGTGTTGTGTTTGCTTGAAACATTTTTGCACGATTTTGTCGCTTTACTTTGGTGACCAGATATCAAATATCACTGATGTTCTCTTGTGTATTTTGGGAAATGAAAGATTGTCCCTTACATGTAGCCCACTGTTGAATCACTGTCATCATTTTGCTTGACACAACATAAAAAAATGCAAGCCTAGTTTCAAAAGTTCTTCAAGAACCTGAAGAAATTGACCAAACATGAAGGAAGAAAAGAGGACATCTGGTCACCCATCCGTTTGAGTGCTGAAGTTGGATGTTTTCTGTTGATGTGCTGTGTTGATGTGGTTGTTGGGATGTCGTTGTTGTTGTCGTTTCTTTTGGGCGAGTGATTACTGCATGGCAGCGCCCCTGTGCTAGTTTGCCAATCGACTGCATGATGAGAAATGTCTTTGATGAGCGGGCGATGAGTACTGCTGATTTATTTCTGTCATGGCATCATTGAGAGAGAGAGTTTTTTAAGGCAGATGCGTACGTGTGTGCTTGCATACACTTGAGTGTGTTAGGGTTTGTTTGAGTGTGTGTGCTCGTGTGTGTGCGCGCGTGCGTGTGTGTGCGTGTGTGCGTGCGTGCGTGCGTGTGCGTGTGTGTGTGTGCTCGTTTGTGTGTGTGTGTGTCTGTATTTGTGAAGTGCCTCTGGCAGCTTGTCAGGATCACAGTGCTGTGCATAAATCCTCCGTTTTCTCCCAGATTTGCATGGGAGGGTTCCAGCCCAAAACAAACAAAAAGGTACCTCAAGTACCAATACAGCTGTGCCTAGATCCACTTCCCAACCAGGTAAATGACCAATGGACACGACGACCCTTTGTGTTCCTGTCCATGTACAAACCCCAACTCCGATGAAGTTGGGACGTTTGGTAAACAGTGAATAAAATCAAAATGCTATCATTTTCAAAACATTCAATCTATTCATTAGATGGAGAATAGTGAAAAGACAACATATTAAGTGTTAAAACCGAGAACAAATATTGTTTTGGGGGACATATGTACTCATTTCTAATTTGATAAATCCAACACGTCTCAAAAGAGTTGGGACGAGGATTAGTGAAATTTAGTAAACATCCAAATAAGATAAAACAACAAAGAAGAACATTTCAAAATGAATTGTACTGACGAACAATATAGGTGTCCAGGTATAAGATCATCACAGAGAGGCTGAGTCACTCAGAATTAAAGATGCAAAGGGAATAATTACCATAGTTATTACATACATTTTTGAATTCCCTTTGATTTACCACGATTGAGTGTATATAAGACATATTTTTGTAAATAAAATCATTGTATAGGTTCATGACATCATGAAATATATATTGGCTGTAGTCTCACTCTAGCACTCTAGGAATTAGAGCTATTGAAAATTGACCATATTAAGAATGCTTAATGCATGAAAATGATACAGGGGTGTAACATTCTCCTAAGCACCTGAGCTCACTTGAATTAGACCCAGAAGACATGGGAAACTGTCCTTTGCTTACAGAAGTCAGCAGAAGTTTTAGAAGTCCATTCTTTTTGACAATAATAGAGCATTGCACATCCTGTGCTACAGTAAAAATGGACCATCCAACTTGTGTTAGTACTAGCTTCAAAAGTCAGCCTCCATGATGGCATGCGGGTGCAGTAGTGCATTGGTTAAGATGTTCTCACTCATCTGTAGAGTTAAATACAGTGCTGAATGGTATAAATGGGTTTTGAACAGCATGAAAAGCCACTCATGCATTATATTTTGAAGGGAGATCTTCGATTACTGCCACATAGTAAGGTCAAATTGCATTCTCTACTATGTTTTAACAGTTTGGCTCCATCATAAGGACCAGCAGGTGATAAAATGGTGGGTTTTTGGTCAAGACCTGTCACACTGTAAGCACTACAGAAAGGAAAACATTGCAAAACATGACAAGGAATACACCCACCATTTAAGCTGGTGAAATCATGTCCAAGATAGGAATTAACACTGTTTTTTATATAAAATCATCTCATCGGTTAATGTATTTAACTATTAAGTGTTGTCTTTTGTTTTGTTTTTAGTCTTCCTCGACATTTGCTGCCATTTACTGTCCCCGTCCCAACTCTCCTGAGACATGTTGGATTTATCAAATTAGAAATGAGTACATATGTCCCCCAAAACAATATTTTTTCTCAGTTTTAACACTTAATATGTTGTCTTTTCACTATTCTCCATCTAATGAATAGATTGAATGTTTTGAAAATGATAGCATTTTTATTATATTCACTGTTTATCAAACGTCCCAACTTCATCGGAGTTGGGGTTTGTACATGTGTGTGTGTGTGTGTGTGTGTGTGATCTCAGTTTTGGTTTTGGTGTTTGTACGTCCTGGATGATTTGCCAAACGTTCGTTTTTGTGCGTTTGGGTCTCGGTTGTGTATTTCCGTGTTTCGGGTATTGTTGCAGATGTCTGTAAATGTTCTCTGGATAAACTGCAAAAGTGTGTGTGTGTTTGTGCGTGCGTGCGTGTTTGCATGCATGCGTGCGTGTGTGCATATGTTTTTGGGTGTTTGGGTGAGGACCCTGTGCGTCTGTGTGTGTTTCTATGTTTTTTGGCATCAGTATAGGTGTTGATACATGCTTTTTATTGCTTGAACAAGCTTTGTTATGTTTGGGGGAATTTGCATTTGCTTTACTGTACACCCCACAGGATATGCCTCAGACCAAAAGCATATCCAGCTACAGCTATTATTTCTCTATTTGCCAACAGCACAGCTTTCCTTTTTATAACCATCCCTCTAACCAGCCCACGTGTCCCCTTTTCTTTTTCTTTCCTTTTTTTTGTCTCCTCACAAAGGATGGACTCAGCGCCGTCTGCCCTCCATGGACACGGAGGATTTCGAGACCATACCGTCGAGCGCCGAAGAGCTCTCCAACTCGTCTGATGGGGAAGAGGACAGCAATAACAAAAATGTATGTTCTGTTTCTAAAACAAAACCCCAATAACTAATTTTGCAAGCTGATGTTTCAAGTGGGGTAGCATTCACCAGTACGGAGTACTGCCTGCCACTTCTCCATTTTAGCCTCTAGAGTAATGTCTCCCAACCTTTTTTGTCTTGTGTATCCCCGAGGCAATTTTGTCATATGATGAGTACCCCTTCATTCATGCTCTATATCTGTTCCTATATCCCAATGTAACTACACGCCATATATTTCTTATTATTACATTTTTCCAAGTACCCCCCCCCCCCCCCCCCTGAGTTAGCCTCGCGTACCCCTAGTGGTACGCTTACCCCTGGTTGGGAAACACTGCTCTAGTGTACCAGGACTTTTTTTTACAGCGTACCTGTACGTATATAATACAGTATTTCACCTTTATTTTAGGAGAGTGCTAGCACTTATGCCACTTAAAGCACTGCTCTTAGCATGTGTATAAAATACCCATCTCCCTTCTGGTGCACCCACCAAACCAATGCACTTTTTGAGTCACGCCGACCCCTTTTTTTTTAGTCGGGAAAAGACTTTCTCAGGGTAATTATTTCCCTCCAGCTCTGATCCTCATTATCATGAGCTGAAGACTTGACATTTAAAATACAAAAAAGGGAGAGGGATTAGCCCTGGTGTTGGTCTATCTCCACACACGCTTTAAACTCGCACAGCATTCCACTTCCCATTATAATCTGTCTGGTGTGTGAGCGGGTATGAGAGGCTCATTTTAATGGAGCAGCTTCATCATGATAACTGAGTATTCTTCATGGCGGAAGGAGGATTCCCACCACACACACACACATACACACGCACACACACACACACACACACACACACACACATGCACGCACGCATGTACACACACACACACGCACGCACGCACACACGCGCGCGCATGTACATACACACGCGCATGCACACACACACACGCACACACACACACACGCACACACACACACACACACGCGCGCGCACACACACACGCACACACACACACACACTGGTCACATACACACACATGCATGCACACACACACACACACACACACACACACACACACACACACACACACACACACACACACTAGCAGTTGGTCTATCTACATATTCATCTTTAAATCGTCTTTTTCTCTCTATCTTATCTATCTATAGCTCATTCGGACGGTCGGTAGGCTGTCCAATTTCTGTGTCTCTCTATCGCCATCTCCATCTCCATCTCTATCTGTCAGTCCATCTGTCAGTCCATCTAATTCTCTCTGTCGTCTCTCCTCCTTCTTCTCTCCATCTCTCCCCTTGGCCTTCTTCTTCTTCTTCTTTGCTCTGCCTTTCCCAGGGGGAGAACGAGCGGTTCCAGGCCCAGCTGGCCTACGAGGCGAGGACAGGGCAGGATCTGTCCCTGGAGTCGGGGGAGATTGTGCAGTTCCTGGAAGAGGCGGAAAATGGCCACTGGTAAGCGAGCGCTCAGACTTCCACACTCCTCCCCACCGGCTGTGAGCCCTCTGTGTGACTCGGTGAACATCTCCTCTTCCCTAATAATAACGGTTACCCAGGGAAGCTGGCGGGGGGTGTTGGGCAAAGGGGTCAAATGTCCCGGACCCAGGGAGATAGGGGCCCCAGAATTGTATTTTGATTACACTGTATGTGTTGGATGGGGGGCCCTTTCAGATGATTTTGTCCCGGGCCCAGCCAAAGCTGTCAGCGGCCCTGACGGTACCCCACTGCTGCTACTGGTGGGCTGCCTGCTACCGAGTAGAGCAGTAACCATTCTCCTCGTCGCCTATAGAGGGCGACAAGGCTCCGTGCCTCACACAATCATGTTCAACTGAACATAGTTTATTCATACCATCGGATCCTGTCTTTCATTGCTAAACCTTCTTCTCTTTCAGCTATTTTATCAAAAACACAAAAAACGTCAGGGGGAAAAATGACAAGGGGGATTCTCATGGAATTAGACAAAAAGATGGTTAAGGCACCGTGAAAAGATGACAAGAAGAATTGAGTAGGATTTAGTGTTAAGAGAGGCAATACGTGGTGCTTAAGACTCCGTGCTGCAGTTCCACTTGGCGATGTAATTCTTAAAGGGTGGCCATTATCGACTCCTGTCATGCTGATTGGTTGTTGCTGCTCCTGCCAAAGATTTATAGCGGATTGTTATCTCTCTTCCCCATCGCGCGGGATGATTAGGTATACTCTATTGCAGCAAAGCATTGGCTTGAAAGGAGTCATTGAAGCACCTTAGCCTAGCCTAACATTTAAAAACATCAGAGGAGCTTCTTATCCTGGCTGCCACAAAAGACACTCCCTCCCTGGTCATTTCGCCATCCGTAGCACAAAGGCCGTGACTGCAGAGACGTTTTGCAGTTTGTAGCATACATAAACTTCTACTGCATACCAAAGTTGGTCTCACACCCACACTCTTGGTGCAGTTATTCCCAAACTGAGGGTCAGGCCAGGCTGGTAGGAAGCAGAGATACTGCAGGGGAGGGAGACATGGAGAGAAGGGACTGTTTGCATAAAACCTTGAAAATGTGCTTTCATTTAACATAACGATTCTACTGTATAAATTGCTTAGTAACAAGATGTTCGCTTGTAATGGTTATTAAATGTATATATTTTTCCTTGAATTTCATATTAATATTAAGGGACAAAAATGTTTGCCATGTGGAGTATGGGAGATGGGAAGTCATGAAAATATTGTTGGGTCCAAAAGGCGTTCCCAAGTAGAAACGGGTTTCGGAAACACTGCTGTAGTACGCAGGGCACTAGTCACTATTTAGTACAGACCAAGTGACAGATGGATACCAGAAACAGATGGATAATGCCCCATAATGCATTGGGGTTAAGTATATTTCTATGCTTCCTATACTGTCCTCAATACATTAATTAGGTATACCAAATAAAAGGGAAATGTTTATGCCACTTCTTGGTCAGATCAACACTGATATGCTGGTAGATATTGTAGTCCTCACTGTACACTGAAGATCAACATGATCATGCTTTGTTTTGTGTGTAATGTGGTATTGCTGGTGTTATTGTAAGTAGGCTTTCAAGTCATGATCAAAAGGCGCACTGATAGGCATCGTGCAATCATTTCTGGGTCAACGCCAGCCACCAACACCACAAAAACTTGTTGTAACATTCTCAGAGTGTGTTGCATTTATTTATGCACATATTTATTTGGTATGCTTATGTATTTCCTCATTAGTCCAACACCAACCTTATCATAGTCCTCTGTTTGCTCCTGTGAAGCCCTAAGGCTAGGCCCTCGGAATCATACTGATTCTATGCAGGGCCTGATTTGCAATTTGAAGTTTCATATTTTAAAGCTGCACGGTATAGGATGGTGGCTATTGCAAATATGCTGCTCATTGAAACTGTGCTTCCTATTGCCAAATTTGATCTTTTTCAGAAATATTTACTAAATAATAAACTAATATTTATTAGTATGACTAAAGTACAATGCATTTGCAGCTAAAAAATTATATTTTTGGATACCGGTATTCAAAATAGCGGACATGGAGAAGATATGATGGCGGTGTTAAGTATTTATGAAAAAGATAACATTTGTGTATGGGCAGCATGAATTCTGGAAATAAACTACTAAAAAATGTACACAGTGCACCTTTAAGCAGTATCAATGGAGTTACATTAAACTGAGAATAACATCATGCACAAGAAGTGGCAATATCAATATTCTAGCCTCCGTCCACCACCACCCCCTCATTATCAACACCTCCATTTGTCCATCTGACGTCTTGGCTTTGTCCTTGCCAATGCAACAAGTATGCAAAACCTTTTTAACTAACCAAAAAATGTGCTTGGATGGGAGTGAGCACTTCTGGGTGTTTACTGGGAAAATGTGTTTGTTTGACGTGCTCTTTGGAGGGAATATGTTTATCAAACGCCAAGAAAACCCCAAACCACTCTCTGAATCCATAAAAAAAATAAAAAAATAAAAACCTTGTTGTCATGGTGTGGTCATACCTAACCTTTAAAAACAACAGTGTTGTTTTTCCTTCAAGGACTGGCTCAGCCGTCAAGCATTTCAGCATTGGTCACGCCTCTGCGACAGTGACTAATTAATTTGTGACTTAATGTGCAAGAAATTTTTAATTAAAATACTCGTCCATCCCATTAGTAGGATTCATTATTGCTCTGGTCAGGTGCGTCGCTGTAGCCTGTTTGTTTGCTTCGGCACTGTAGTAACGAGTCCAATATATCTAAATGCCATTTTATGAAACCCCATTAATAATTTAAGAGAAATGTGTAACCTTCAATTTATGACGAGGTGATTTAGAGCTATCTTCTACTTTAAGAAGGCACCATAAAGCACTTGACAAGAAAAACACCACTGAATATTTTAGACGAGGGTGGCGAATAAATAATTCATGCCCTGGAAATATCACTTTTAACTAAACTCCGGCCAACTTTTATCATGTTGTTTGGAGGTCATCATAGTTGAGAATAGAAGGGGGAAAACCTTCAGCCGGCAACTTAACTTGCCTTTTTTCTTTTGGTAGTTTTCTTCGGGAAATTAAAAGTTAATTCCCTGGCAAGCTCTCCTAGTCCTAGCCCCCTCATGATCCAGCATATTAAAAGTGTTTCTTGGGCAGATGAGTGTACTGTAAGGGCGAAGAAAAACAATGTTGATCTGAATAATTGATTGGGCTATCCTTCCCCTCTCCACTGAGAGTACTGCTTTCCCCTTATAGAAATAGCCTGCCAGCCATCCAGCGAATGGATGGGAGGCTGAAAACGCTGTATCTCTCCCACATTTCCTCACTTTTTAAAGGGGAGGGAGGAGAGGGTGGGAGGACTATGAATACCCTATGAAATTAGGCCTGCACTTAAAAATGCTTTGAATATGCTCATATTTCATCACCTCATGCATATTTCAGCTCTGAAAAACCACATTCAGTCATTTGCGTCTTCAGCTTGGTGCCGTGAAAAGTGCCTTACACCCTTCTCACCCTTTCCACCCCTCCATCTCTCCATTTTCCCACTCTATCTCTTCTTGGCCCACCCTCCCTCCCTCCCTCCATCCCTCCATCCCCCTCTCTCCTCTCCTCTCCTCTCCTCTCTTCTCTTCTCTTCTCTTCTCTTCTCTTCTCTTCTCTTCTCTTCTCTTCTCTTCTCTTCTCTTCTCTTCTCTTCTCTTCTCTTCTCTATCTCTCTTTCTCACTCGCTGCATTCCCTCTTATACCACTCTTCAACTTTTCAAGTCACACTTGTGAGGCAATAAAGAATTCAGTGGGCTTTTTCATGGACTCAATCAACATGTGCCCAGTCATGTGTGACATAGAGGGAGGGAGAGAGAGAGAGAGAGAGAGAGAGAGAGAGAGAGAGAGAGAGAGAGAGAGAGAGAGAGAGAGAGAGAGAGAGAGAGAGAGAGAGAGAGAGAGAGAGAGAGTGTGAGTGAGTGAGTTGAGCAAAGAAAGTCAGAGAGAGAGAATGGAGTTGTGTTTTTATGGCCTGTGTTACTTTCTGCTGAACCAACCCCACCTCCCCACGTCCCTACCTACCTACCCACACTCAGGGAGCGTCCTCTCCCTCTCCCTCTCCCTCTCCCTCTCCCTCTCCCTCTCCCTCTCCCTCTCCCTCTCTCTCTCTCTCTCCGCACTACCACCTGCCTTGCCTGCCTCTCTGGATGATGACGAGCATCTCAGCACCTCAATAAGAATCCCCAGTGCAGACATCGTCCTCTGCCTCCTGTTGATTGCCCATTTAACTCAGACAGTAATGACACCAAATCACTTTTACCCACAATGCAGTGCAGGTGTCTTGCTGGGATGGCGTTGCTTAGGGCACCTGCTTTAGCATCATTACTAAAGCATGGTGCCCTCTGGGACCTCTCGGTAAACTTGCATCGAAAATGTTTTTGAACATCCACAAGGTCAATCAACAGCCTTTCACCAAAACTTTCAGGGTTTTCAGTGAATGAATATACTTCACTAAGAGTGTATTTCTTTTAGACATGATAGAAATTGTTTCTCAAGTTTTCAAATATTTTTTAAGGCTTCTGACTCCTTCAGCCCATCTCAATGACAGTTCAGAGACGGGCACAGACGTGACGGAGGCTAAAAAAAAATCAAGGAAATATCTAAAGTTCAGCACTCAAAGGCATCACGTTGGGTGTCGGCTTTCTCTCAGTGCTAGAGAAGGGTAATCCAGCCCGGAGCTTCAGCTGAGGTTCTTCAAGGGCCCAGCAAAGGAACGTGCAGCTTTTTTCTTTAAGCCCTCCACATCCACTGAACGCTGTTTTTTTCATGTTGTAGGCTAGTCAAGAACCTTATTACACAGAAGACAGGCTTGGTGCCTGCTACAATGCTACAACCCACCGCGGGAAGACATGAGCTTTACAGAAACACTGGTACTTCCCACACTAACCGAGTGTCCATCGCAAGCAAGCACTTAAACTTTGTTTAGGGGCTAGTAGAGGGTGACATTGATAAGGGGGAAAAAAGAAAGAAGGGTGGGTTGGAGGGTTATGACTCGGGGTGCTATGCTGCTCGCTGTGATTGGTTGGAGCACAGCATGATGGTGATTGATTGGCAGATGATTGATTGACACCAGTGGCATGATACCCTCTCACTACGTTTTTCACCCTCCATCGCTTTTGCTTCTGTCATGCTCACAACTTGCCCTTCTTGTCTCCATGTGTTTCATTGCAACGGCAAAAGTGCTTTGTCAGTCATGGGGCCTGTCATCTTCGACAAAAAAAGAAAACGAAAGCTCATGTTTAATTGGGGCAGTAGCAGCTACGGCTTATGCTTTAGGGAATGTGCATACTTCGCTTGGAGCTTCCTCTGACAAGCACACACTTGCAAGCAAGCAGCCAACGCTTTTTTGTGAATTGCAAATCAACATTGATCACTGTTCAAGCATTTAATGTGATGTAAAAAAATGTCAAACTTCATGTAGTGATTTTATGTCTTTATTGCAAGCTTTTTTTTACACCAGACCCATGATTAATAAACAATGCTATTTCATAAGTGGCACTATTGCTCTGTCCGTGTTACGCCCATTTTATGTTCATGACAAAAAAAGAGGAGTCAAAAATTAAAGTCTCGTCATGTCAATCCCAACCCATTTTTCTCCGTCACACACATCCTATCTACTTCTTCACTCTCCTCTCAAATAAAAGCATAAAAAGCCCAAGAAATCAATATAAGAAATAACACTTGATAGTAATATAAAACATGTCTCTCTTCAGGGCCAGTACCATGTTCAAGACTCCCCTTCTTTGGTCATAGTGTACATGCTCTGTCCTTGAGTGCCCATTGTCCTCGGCTATTTTTGTCCTGCTTGTCTGAATCTTTTAAGTCCCCATTCCTCACTCCCCTGTTGCTTGGCTCTCATTTGCTTCAAACAGCTGTGTTGTCCTGGGTTGGAAATATGTGCTAGGCTGACCCTCCCCTCTCCGTCTGCTCTCTACCTCCTTTTTCTGTCTCTCCATGTATCTCTCTCTGTCTGTCTCTCTCTCTCTCTCTCTCTCTCTCTCTCTGTCTCTCTCTCTCTCTCTCTCTCTCTCTCTCTCTCTCTCTCTCTCTCTCTCTCTCAGACATCTTCAGTGACTTGTGCACGGCGGCGCTGACTGACTCGGAGGAGAATGAGGACGATGAGGCTGTGGGTGACAGGGCCCCAGCAGCACGCCGCCTATATTGCATCTAGGAGCCGCCACTCCGCCAACCCACCTCCCCCCACCACCCCCGACTGACGACACCCCCTACCTACCTCCCTCCATCCCTTCCCCACCTTTTTACTCTCAGTGCCATGCATCTACAAGCCAATGCTGCAGGATGGACACACGCCCCTGTAAAGAGACAAGGAAAAGACGACAAAAATCAAAACCTCTTCTGAAGAAAAAAACAAAAGCACAAAGACACCTGAACATCTTTATAAGAATGTCCCATTATCCCGTTGTATGGGGCCACCCACCTCTGTTTTGCTGCTAAAGAAGAGAACAACAGCCATATTTTGAACGAGGGAGTGTGTGTGTGTGTGTGTGTGTGTGTGTGTGTGTGTGTGTGTGTGTGTGTGTGTGTGTGTGTGTGCGTGTGCGTGTGCGTGTGCGTGTGTGCGCGCGTGCGTGCGTGCGTGCGTGCGTGCGTGTGTGTGTGTGAAAGCGTTTGTGTGTGAAAGAGAGAGATAGTGAAATAGAGACACAGAAAAAGAGAGATGGAGGCAGACAGATGGAAAAGAAAAAGAGCCAGTGAGTGCAAGAGGCAGCAAAATAAGGCAGCGAGTGAGCTGGCCTCCCCCTTGGCCTCTGTAGCCCCGTCTTCAGCTGCCAGCGTCAGGCAACAAATTGCATGACCAGTCAGCCAGGACCCCCCGGGAGAACCTCAAGCCTTCTTGTAAGCTGGTGCTCAGTGCTTTCATTACCAAACTTTATACTGTGCCTTCGCGGGGGCAATATTGTAGCCTGTCCTCCTTTTGGCTTAAAGTGCTCGACAATTTCTTTTGAGGCCCGGGAAGCACTCCAGCGACGATATGGATCACAAAATACCGTGGTTTAAAAGAGGAATGCGGGCCTACACTCACACGCGCACACACACACTCACACACACACACACACACACACCTCTGCGTGTGTGTCTCGCAAGCTGGAGCGATGGCATGACAAACTGTGAATGGTCTGTAAAACTGGCATTTTATCGTGACTGGAAGGAATTACTATCAACTGTACTGTCCTGCTGAATTTTTTCCACATGTATGAAGTGATCTCTGCCTCCTCTCAAGAACACTTCAGTGAGATTTTGTGTAATATAAGTGTATATTTGTATTCTCTTTTCTCTTTCCTAAATGTCAGCTGAACTTGTGTTCTACCCAAAGTGTAAGTACACCCTATCTGAGGAGGGGTTTAAAAACAGAACAATGTAATTGAACCACAGTGAATAATGAATTCATTTTGGTCAAACAAATTCAATTTGCATTTATTGTGCTAAAAATGGCTTAACATGCCATTCTCTGAAGTCATGCAAACTGCCATCAAGGCAGATTCTAATGTAGATATCTGTTCAATTGTGGAGGCCCATATCTCATGGTATAGGCAGTCATGGCCAATCCTAACTCCTGTGTATGGTCTTCACAAAATGTAAATCATATTCCCCTATTATCCCCAAATTCACACAACACATCCCCCAGTAAGTTTATACTACGAGTATGGACGCTCAGAATTGTAGGGTAAACTTACACTTAAAAATAAAATATCATTTGACGGTTTCCAAGGTAATGCTGTGTATGTAATGGTTTTGAAGGTTACTGAATGACTTGTAATGATCCTACAAAGTCTCCGTCTTAAAACCTTTTTACATGCACACTCAAAATTGTCCCAGGCGATGACACTTTACGTAATATATCAGTTAAACACAATATATTTACCACCTTAGCTCAGTATTATAGTATGTCTGACCAGATATCAGATATTTGAACAGCAGTACTGTAGGAACTGGAGGTCGCAGTACTATTTTGTTACAGTATTGCTTACCTGAATGTTTCCATGTAATTTTGTACATATTATGTCAATACTATTACTCTTGAAAGTTTGCTTAAACTTTTGGCAATTTACCTTTGTGGTGGATTCGTACCACAGAATGTTTTCTACAATTTGCAAGTAAAACATTACAAGTGCAATGGTCCTCATAAAGGGACATCATCCTGTTATAGACACAGCATCATGCTTCTGAAAACAAATCTTTCTCAAGATGAAACTACATGCTAGAATTTCATATTTTAGCAGGCTGATACACATAGCTCTTTTGATTTTTTTGTAATTCATTTTTAATCACTCAAATGCTTTTTCAAGAGACAAGTCAGCTGATGTCAGTGGTCATTTCCCAGAATCGTTTAATGGCTTTGTTTTGATCTTTGCAGTCTCAAACGTAACTGATTCTTCGAAAAAAAAAATGTGGTTTGCAGTATTGCAATTAGTTGATTGCAACAATAGGACATCCTTGAATTTGCATGACTGTAAAGATGGAGAAGGAAGCTTGGCAGGAGCACAATCTGGGAAGAACCATTATGGTGTTCTGCAAATTGTTGGATTCATTTAAAATGGCTATATCTTATATTTAAACGAACCACTGTTATTTAAAAAACAAAAGGGTTTTCAGCAAATCTATTTGGACATATAAATGGAATGTATAAGAAGTGTTAAGTACCTGTCTGTACATTTGTAAGCATATATATATTATAAACATATGAACAAAAACTAGTTGTGGTAATAATTGTCCTTTTTGGATTTTTTTTTTTTTAAAGTGCACATCTTAGGGAAAGAAATATGTTCTATAGGCCTACTGTTTCAGTTGAGATTACTTGTGTCAGTCAACAACTGTTACAGTCATGGGTAGGGTGACCACCCGTCCCGCGTAGCGCGTGCGCGTACAGCGTTTCAAGCCCAAATCATGCGGGACGCATACGAATTGACAGTTTGTCCCGCATAATCAAGTGTAATGGAAGAAGAAGAAAAAAAGTCTCTCTATCCCTGAAACATAAGCAGTCACACAGGGGTTCCAAGACCAGAGGTGGAAGAAGTACTGAAGTTGTGTACTTAAGTAAAAGTAGAAGTACCCTGCGACAAAATGACTCAAGTGAAAGTAAAAGTTGTATACCAAGCGCAATGGCTGTCTTTCTCCGTGTCTGTCTTTCTCCATGTCTGCCTACTTCATCCAATAGAAAAAAGTTTCTGCAACTGTTTTCGGTTCTATTAGAACATGACTATGGAGTCCTGTTAATGATTTTTAAAGTATCTTTTCTGTCTGGGTGTCAGTTTGGAAGAGGGGCTTGGTCCCACCTCCCTGCCCGCAGCTGAGGCTAGCCTACTCAAATATCCACGAAACACCACAGGAAAACGTAGGATAAATGTAACTAGTAACTAAGTCTTCCTCTAGAAATGTAGGGAGTAGAAAGTACAAGTAATTGTCAAAAAAATTAATTGAGTAAAAGTAAAAGTCTGCATTTTTATTTTTACTCAAGTAAGTACAAATTCCAGAAAAAACTACTTAAGTACAGTAACGAAGTAAAAATACTTAGTTACGTTCCACCTCTGCAAGACCCACCTGCATGAAAGCAAGTCAGAGGTGGGATATAACTTCGTTCCACGTTACTTTTTAACACCTTGTCCTAGCAGCAAACTGACCGATTCTTCCTTAGACTATGTCATGGGTAAGTGGTTAGGGCGTCAGACTTGTAGCCCAAAGGTTGCAGGTTCGACTCCCGACCCGCCAGGTTAGTGGAGGGAGTAATAACCAGTGCTCTCCCCCATCCTCCTCCATGACTGAGGTACCCTGAGGGCCTTAGGGCGCCATTGGGGGCTGCCCCCTTTTACGGGTGAGGCATAAATGCAATTTGGTTGTGTGCATTGAACACTTGTGTGCTGTGGAGTTCTGTGTCACAATGACAATGGGAGTTGGAGTTTCCTTGGGCTTTCACACTTCACTTCACTTACTGACCATAGGCCTATTTGAAGCTTTATTACATGGTGGCCTATAATTCTTCCCATGAAAGATGAACAGAACTAATGCGTGTGTTGTTGAAATCAACAGTCATCATGTTAGGCCAAACATTTGTTGTGAACTGAACAGGAACTCCTGGCAAAGGCATTTACTCGATTTTGGATTGAAAGCTACACATTTGTTTTTGAGACACATCTGGTGTCCGCCCCAAGAGGCAGACAGAAACTTTTTGAGCTAAGTAGAGGTCCTTTAAAGTCTCAATTACCGGTAAAAGCAAACAAACCCTGACATTCGGGGGCAGAGTACAGCCAGTGTTGAAAGGGTTCCTGTTTTTGCCACAACAGCAAGACAATTGACAAGAGGTGTATGCCCTACCCGTGGCATAAGGGCGGAAAGTGGGCTTCAGAGCTTTTTATTCTAGTCGGAGTGCCTTTCATGCTCCATAGGGGAGGGAGGGGGCAGCCACAGCGCTTCCACAAAGAACAGGGAAGACGTGAGGAGCATGCAGAAGCAGACAAGTTCAGAAAAGCACACAGTGACGCCTGCTTAGTACTTTGTCCTTCAGGGCAGGCTGCAGGTTCCAGGGGATTCTCTGATGAAGCCGCTGCAATGTCAAGTTAACACACTACAGCACATGGACAGAATGCCTGAGGAACTTGTTGTCCCTTGCCTGAAACCAACTCCAGAAATGTCACCACTGGGGAAATGGAAGCACTGGTCAGACAAGTCTGTAGGAGTTTTTGGATGAAAATAGTTGGGTCAGAGAGAACATAGGCCCTGCATTTCTATAACAACTTGGCCTAATAGGCTCATCAAGAAAAGAAGTGTGTATAGAAAAACATGAATGCCTTTGCCTATGAAAGCACTAAGCAGATGTTGTTTATTTTAATATCTCTCCAGGAGGGGCATAACAAGCTGTAAATCATGTCAAACGTCCTCACATTCCTGAACTCACTACTCCACCCCTCCCTGTCTGACTCCCAAAGCGCATCGTGGTTTGAATCAAGCAACCAATGAAATGCGCTGACGTTTAACTTCCGCCCAGTTATCCGGTCTTGGCCAATCAGCGTGCTGTCGTGCTGTTTGTCTCACATTTTGAATTCTCATAGAAAGTTTACGGGCTTGGGAGCACTTTGATGCGAAGATGGATTGTAAGGTTACAATTTATTGAGTGGATTTTTATGTAATTATGGCGTGTTTCCATGCAGGTTGGCGCACGTAGATCATCTATTTATTTACTTCTCCCCGGATGCTTCGACGTTGGCACATGAACATCTTCTAGTAGTGCTTTTCGCTAAAGTCAGCTAGCTGCTAGTCTCATTAGTTAGCACCTACCAGTGTACTCGAACTAGCAAGCCATCCTCTTTACAGCTGGTCTGCCAGCCAGCTTTCCTAACTCAAAAGAGTCGACCATTCGTCTTGGAGATTTGAATACATCCAACGGGACATCGCTCAGGTTTGTTGTGTTTGCTGTGTTTTTCTTCCCCACAGAGATTATGGAAGCGCCGGTGTTTGTTGATGTTTGTTTGCACCTGTCTTGCACCTGGTGTACTTAGCGACCAAAAGTCAACCTGCCATACAAGCAGTGGTACCTTGATGTAATGTTGCCTATTGTTCTGACCCAAATCATAGTTCTATACGACCGCTTTGCATATCTGCACGTTATGGGGCAAAGTCTATTTTCATAACCTACATGGGTACAAAATGATTTTGTGACCTCTAACGATCAAAGAACAGTTCATAAGCAGCACAGCAAGTGCAAACATTTGTAAGCACGTCAATTCAACATGAGAGGTCAAATGTCAAAAATGAATGTGTACTGTTGTTAATGTGCAACTTTTTACGGGATTAAATCTAAACTAAGCTTATAGCTTGTCTCGCTGTCTACAAGCATGCTGATTTGAACCTCACCCTTTACGAAGCATGAGTCACTGCATTCTTTGACACATGGGTAATGACGGGTGATTCGATTTTGATTTGATCAACGCAGACAGCAGATGAAGCTATTTTTCAGCTGTCATTGCAATGCTGTTATTTTGGAACAGACAGGAGCCAGTGGTTGGGTAGACTCTAGTCAGCCCTTCGATCAAAGGGTGGCAGATGTGAGAGGGTAGTTAATGACCAATGCTCTCCCCATGACAGAGCACACATCATGCACACATTGCTTCCCTGACTTAACTTACCATGGACAAGACATATTGTCTGGCAGCTGTAGAGGTTGCGTTTCTTTATAAGTTTTTGTTGTGGTAGGGCCAATATGTCTGAAAATGTATGAGAGAGGATAATACGCGATGAAAATAACGGTAACTTTCATTAACACAAATTACCTCATCAATGAGCTCATTTTCTTTGCACGCAAGACCGTTAGTAAGCTTGCCTAGGATATTTCTAAGGAACATGCACTTATTTGCACTGCCACAGTAGGCCTATGCCCAAATGTCATGGAGCAGTTAACGCAAGTCTTTGTATGGCAGGAAATCCAAGTTTCCACATTCTGCTTGGCATGTGTACTTTATATTTCTCTCAGCCTGTTTTTTTTCCTCCATATTTCTGTTAAAATTTTACTTCTCTGACAGGATTGGGTCACCACCCCTTGTCACACCGCCATGGCTGACTGCAGCATAGTGACTATTGGGACCACTCGCAGCCTGCTGGTTGACTTCTCTGTGAATGACTCCAGAATGGCAGAAACCTCCAAGGAGAACACTTTCCTGGGCTTGACACCAGATGACATGGAGGGTAAATGACATGCTTCCATTCCATCAGCCAGGGCCTCAGAAACTTCCATCCCACCCTGCACGTTTATCATACTTTTTCTGTACATGGACTGGCTAAGCTAACAATAGTGAGAAAAGCACAGATGTTGCTGTGCGTCTCCAGATCATATGAAGTAAAGGAGACGCGCTCACACTATCGCCTATACTATTTAATACAGATTATAACTGGATTCCACATAATATATTGAACGGAGGAACGTTTTGGGCAGAGCCCTTCTTTAAGCATGTAATGGCGACGTAATCGCTATATCGCTATTACATGCTGAAGAAGGGCTCTGCCCGAAACATTCGTAGGCGAAAAAACTGAGAAAAATCTGAAGAGTGCTGTCCTTCGCTTCCTTCATTCGTCTCCATATCATGCCTTCTGTTTGTATAATTTGTGCTCCCCCTGCAGAGCTGCTGCCGCGGGTGGAGACGCGCGTTGTTCTAGTGGGGGAAGCTGGGAACAATGCCGAGCTTGTGAAAGCACTTCAGGTGAGTGATGTCACCAGTTTGCTCTCCTCAAGGTGGATGACTAATGGCTTTAGGTAAACACAGGGAAGAGTTTTTTTCCCACCCAGCAGTTCAGCTGAATGCCGCCTTCTCAACAGATTATATTCTTTTTTGTGATGTATCAGGGGGTCGTTACATCGCATGTGTCATCTCTTGTGTATCTTGTACCATAAAACTTTTTTAGCAGTGTTTGGCCTGCAGTTTAGATGCATTTGTTCAAAGCCATCCACACATTTTTACATGTTAGAGTGATCTGAGGAATGCCAGCCATAACACCAATTTCTGACTGATTTGCAATATCTTGTAAAATCAGATCAAGAAGTTTAGATGAAATAAATCAAAGGTTCTTAGATTACCTAACAGGACTGAGGAAAGTGTGTGAAGTGTTTGTGGCTGACATCCTGCATGTCAAACAGTACCTTTGTTGTCAATCACATTGCAAGTGTGTAGCATAGTGGGTGGGGTGTGGAAGACACTTTGAAAGCATTTTGATGGGCATTTCAAACATTTCCAGGCATGTTTAGGCCCAGATCGGCCTTGGAAAAAAACACTTAATGTGGGTTGCATTTGAGTGGTGGAAGTTTGTGGACAGCTTTGAACAAAGCCTCATTAAACTAAGTAATTTTAGTAATGGGGTAGTTTAGAAATTCCTCAGTATGTCACCATTTTCACAGATAACACACTTAGGCTAAGTAGCATGTCAGCATTTGTGCAAATTTCCATTGGAGATGGAAACTGCCAGTTTGTTGATTTGGCTAATGGGTTTATGGTGCCAGCTGTGTTAATTGGATTTCACTATTATAGTGGCCAAACGGACGAGTCATGACTGACCTTTTTTGTCCTGTTTTGACATTGTGTCATGTGGCCAAGTAATCAGTTAGTGAATTGAGCCTTTTTGTAAATTTTTGATGCTTACCAATTACAGAACTGTGAAGGCATTCGCTTATGTAAAGCAGCAAAGTGTAGTCAAGATGATATTCGCTCTGTGAGGCCACCTTGAAGGATGCAAATTTCTGTCAAGTGGCTTAGTCGAGGCATGAGATGATTTCATAATGGAGGTCAACGTTTCACAGTTCACCACATAGTAGAAAGTGTACATGTTTACTCCCAGAAGCTTATAACTGGCACGTTTTCCTCACAATGAGGGAAAGTAGTGCCAAGCTTTTCTGACAGTTAATGGCTGTATACTGCCAAAATCCTCTCACAGAGTCCAAAAATCCTGTGTTGGCATAGAAATGAGGGGATTTGATTTGTTTTCACTTTGTCGTTGTTTTCGGTGTGATTAAATAGTGCAGACACATTGTTGTTGTTTTTTTCTTGTTATTCTGTTGTCTCAGTTGTACCATCCTGTCTTTCTTTCCCACGTTTCCTTTTGTGTTGGGAGAGAGAGTCTCTGGAGAGCTGAGGGTGCGAGAGTAGCGCAGAGGCTTTGAGGAAAACAAGATGGAAAAGTGTCTCGTCTCGTCTCGTCGGCCGTTTTTAGATGTACCTGAGAGTGCAGAACAGGAGGGCACAGTGAGATGACACCCCTGAGATCCTTGAAGATGTTTTTTGTATGCGTGTGTCGGTGTGTGCGAACTTGTATCTGCGTGTACACAAAAGCTAGTAGAATGGTGTGATTCTATGTTTGCAGTGTCGCATATCAATGTTGAGTTATGTGGTTGGCATGTGGAGGGACTAGGGAGGATTGCGAAGAATGTGTGCTGCACCTCCACTATCATCATGTTCAAGGAGCCCTTTGGAATGAACTCAGGGTTTGTTGAGGAGAGCATACAAACTGCTTGTTGGATGTTTTTTTCCCCCCCTCTCTCAGTAGACAAACTGCCATGTACGCCCACCTCCCCCAAGTTTTGTAAATGCCTCTGAAAGTGGCGTCATTTGAAAAGGACCCCTCTCATCCATATGTCTACCTCTCTCGGTTCACTCGTCGTTGCCACCATCTCTGTGAGAGAGATATGAAAGTAAAGCAGGGAGGTTGGCTGAGGACAGAAAGTGCATTCTGGTGTTCTCAGGAGCTGAGATTCAGAGGTGTGAGTGTGTGTTTGGGGAGAGAGGAGGGAAGGTGTTATAACCCAGTTCTGTTTGTTCTCTCTTCCAAAGAAAAGAAGTCTAATTAGTAGCTCATTTGTTTTTTATCTGCCAGAATACAAGCCAATTTCATCTGCACCGATTCGTTAATGGTACATTCTTCTACATTTGTCATATAACCGCAAGGCCATGCCAAAAAAAAGATCACAGCTTCAATGGTGGTTCACGCACTCAGTAGACATGAATGTTGAATTGTCCAATTATCTGTTTGAAGGTCAAGGTCATCAGGGTTTAACAGAATACCAGTACATAAGGAAACAAGTTTATGCCTTTCTATGTTTGATAGTACAGTGAAGTCAGACACGAAAAGGAGATGGGGAAGGGTTGGCAAATGACCTGGGCCGGAATCGAACTCTGGTCGCCGGCATAGCAGCCCAGTGCCCCACCGTGAAGTCACGGTAGGGCCAAAAAACGAGTTTAAAGTTTACATCTCACACACAGCCAACACGCGTAACATGTCTGCAGATAGCCTACAGATTAATTGACACATCCCGTTGCAAATAATGCGTTGGCCTTACAACCTTTCCTCATGCTCAACCTCTGTCCCCATTTGAAACGTTTTGCTCCAGCTCCTATTTTGATTGGCTGAAACTTACAATGTTCTACAACATGTTGGAATGTGGTGTGTGTCTTGAACATGGTGTGCAATGTCACCAGAATTGACGGAAGATTATGATGATGATGATGCTTCATTCTTGCAGGCCATCAAAGTAATGGAAGTCCCCATGGTAAAGATTAAAGAAGCTGTCCCGGGCTCAAACACGGGAGACAAAGTCCTAAAAGCTATAGTCAATATGGTATGTCTCGAGAAAGGAACTAACTGTGCTGCATGTTGAACGTCACCCCGTTGTGTGTGTTTGTTCGGGTGTGTGTGTGTGCGTGTGCGCTTGTGTGAGCACCAGCAGGGTGAAGGGTGTTAATTGGCCATGTTCTCAGCACTAATTGTCACTGTGGTGTGTGTCTAACACCTGGAGGATGCGGTTTCTAAATTTTGCTGTTATTATTTTTATTTTTAAAGAAATCAGACCATTCCAATGAGTTTTTTTGTTCCCCTGTGTCTTTCATTTCCTGTTTTAATTTGCACCACCCGTTTATTTTGATTTGTTTTTGTTGCACTGAGAGGGAACACAGGAAACGACAGGGTTACAACTAATAATTACCAAAATGTTACTAATCAAACAATCAAATGCAGTCCTCATTAATCTAACTGATTACTTACACACTTCTTGAGCAAGTGGAAGTCAGTCCGTTCTATCGTCCCCCACCCTTGCGCCTCCTCACATGCCTCTGCGTTTTCAAAGCACAGAGAGCCTTGCTTCCTGGTGTGTCATTTGTCTAACCCACCTCTAGTGTTTTCCCACTCGACTTGCACATGGGAATTGTCCACCCCTACACAACCCTGATATCACGCTACTTATGTAAAATACCACCTACCGACCAACCGCCACCACCACCGGCACTTAACACAGTACATTCTCTCCTTGACTCCTGTTCTGTGTCCCTGTGCCACACAGGACATCAATAAGCCCTGCATCAAGACTGACAATGTCAAGGAGTTTGGCGACGGGGAGAATGCAGAGTTTGAGACGGTGTTTGTGCTGACGGACTTCAAGTCTCCAGACTATGAGTACCTGTACAAGAATGACAACCGCATCGTCGGGCCGCCCGTGGTCCTGCACTGTGCTGCCAAGGAGGAGGTAGGCAATGGCCATTCACAAACTAGGGCACGCTAGTACTTGCTCACTTGACTTTTTTATTTTATTTGGGAGGAGCAATGTGTCATAGGAAAACAACATAGCACATGAAGAGACATTTTTGTGCCTTTCACAGAATTTCAAGTGATGTGTTAGCCTATAGTCATACTCTGACATGTTTCAAGGGCACAGTGTTATTCTCCATACAACACACACTGATCCTTCAAATGTTTTTGTTTTGCTGGATTTTTTTTTTTAACCCTCTTGATGCCTCCAAAAAGTTTTTGGGGTGTAAAGTGCATGTCAAACTTGGAAACAAATGATCATAGGTGATCATAAGGTGGTATTTTTAGTTTAAACTTATTTCCCCCTTAAATAAATGGATTCATATAAGCTGTTTTTGATGGCTGCTCCTAACAAAAGACATCCTGTTATCAGTGTCTGTGAAGCAGCATCTGCATGAGTACCTTTTTAGTTTATTGCTTACAGCTGTAGCAAGTGGAAACAGAAGAACTACAGCAGATTGTCACCGGTCTCCTCAGATTCCACAGGGAGTGTGACTGCAGAAACTCACGCACACACGCCCAGACAGGCACAAGCATATGCACATAAATGAGTACATTACACATCACACAAAAGTGAGTAAGGATGCAGTCTGTTGACGGTGCGAAAAGATGGCACACACAGAAAGGTTTTTTTCTTAAAATCGTGTCTGTGTTTGTCTGTGTGTGTGTCTGTGTTTGTGTGTGTGTCTGTGTGTGTTCGTTCTTGATCCATCCAGCCCCTTCCGTTCTCCTGTCGGCCTCTCTACTCCACCACCATGCTCAACCTCTCCTTGTGCTTCACTGGCTTCCGCAAGAAGGACGAAGTGGTGAGTTCTTAATTTGTGACCTTTCTCTCTCTTTTGTTTGTAATGCTAACTTTGTCTATCCATTACTACTGTAACCTACTGTAATGCTGTGTGATTATGTTGTTAAGTAGCGAGAAGCCGCACTGAGTATACATCAGATCAAAGAGGTTGGATATATAATAAGAGGAATGGAAACATGCCCACTCAATGCAAAAGCGTGTGCTCAAAATTTGGTCTCCTAAGGGGGCGTTGTCCCTCCTTCTTCTTCTCTTTTCGTGGTGTTTGCACAAGACGTGCGCTACCGCCATCTACAGCGCTAAAGGGACTCCATTTATTCTCTACCTCAAGACTCCGAAGGTCTCCTAATCGAAGGTCTCCTAAAGGGGCGTTCACCCGACGTAAAGTGGATACCGGAAAAGAACCCGCCTGCTTTATCTCACTCTCATATACGATTCTCTGCATCAGATTTTTTTTATTTGGAAAGCATGAGCAAAGATGCTTTGGGCTAAATGCACGCAAGGGAATTTGAGAAGCAAAACGAGGTTCGCTATTCATTTGTATGAGTCAAGCGGACAGGAGCAAGATGGGCAAAGACGATCGAATCGAAACGAAAAGTTGACCCAGGTTTAATCCTATGCAAATGAGGAGCAAATTTTGCCTGGAATGGCCAATCGAGTCAACAGCACAAAGAATTCCGTCCATTTAATTCATCGTTTTTGAGCTGTTGAGCTGTCAAAATGGATTCAATGAATTTCGTCTCGCTTCGCTTTGCTCATTTTGCTTCTGTGGGTCCCTGGCGTATGCCTTGCCAGGCTACGCCCTCCTAGTGACGCAACACCTTTGGCATTGATATTAGTCAGGTTAAGAGCAATGCAATATCTTTTTGAGCTCCGGAGAAATTGGGAACTCCACCTACTTTGTCGGGAAGCAATCAACTTTGAGCAGCTCCAACGGCCCTGGGTAGAGGCGTGTTCAAGGCAGTGGCGTGGTTTAAGCAGAGATGTTCTATTGGGACAGCGAAAATGTATTGGTTTAAATTTTGGCACAGCCTTTTCTGGCCTCGACCAGTAGCAACCTGAGGTAGACGGATTAACCAGGCCGTTTGGGAAACATTATTCGTTATATTCTTCGTCAGACCAATTCTCGGTAGGATATTTGAAAGTGGATGATAATCAAGCAAGTGTAAGCCATCTTCAGCATGTGATTGTGTTGTATGAGAGTTGTGTGAACGAGCAGTGGTGATGTTTTCTTGCTCTGCTGTGTGGACGTGCATTGCTAATGTTTTCTTGCTCTGCTGTGTCGTCTTCTCCTCCAGGTTCACCTTGTCAATCTGGTGCACCACATGGGCGGGACCATCCGCAAGGACTTCAGCGCCAAAGTCACCCATCTCGTTGCTCACTCCACTCACGGAGAGAAATTCAGGGTTGGTACAAGTGTGCGTGCGTGCTTGTGTGTGTGTGCGTACATGTTTATATTTGTGTGAGTCTGAGAGACAACATGTTTTCTTGAAAAAGACTTGATTGAAAACTGACAAAATAAGCCGCCTTGTGTTGTAAATGGATAAAAGTGCAGGGAGTTCTGCATCATCTCTGCCCTCTACCACTCCTCGGGCGGAAAGCGCAATTCAGACATACCGCTATTCCGACACCCGACATGCCGTAGGTTAGGGTTAGGTGTAGGGTAACTGCATGCACTCTCCATAAACTGAAAAAACCTGAGCAACGTAGCACAAACCACAGAAATGGCAGATTTCGGTGGGAAACGTGCCGGTATTCAGACAATAGACATTAAAGGGGCATTCCACCGGTAGAGACATGAATATTGTATTGAAAGTGGGTCATATATATAGTAGAATAGTAGCATAAATTTCTAATTTGGTGCCTTCTTGGCCGAGAAAATTCAGAAAATGACTTTTTAGTGCTTGTGGATTTGTGACAACAATCCCCATAATGCACTGCAATGCTCAAGTTCCACAGGCCACACCCTATTTGGGACTCTGCATCATCCCTCACTCAGCTTGCAGGCAGTGTTGCCAGATTGGGCTGTTTACCACTCAATTGGGCTGCTTAGAATGTCCGTGTGCGGGTAAAAACGGCATTTAGCAGAAAAAAATTTAGTCATAGAAATCAACAGAATTGGGCGGGTTTTGAGCATT
This sequence comes from Engraulis encrasicolus, assembly GCF_034702125.1. Classification (NCBI taxonomy): domain Eukaryota; kingdom Metazoa; phylum Chordata; class Actinopteri; order Clupeiformes; family Engraulidae; genus Engraulis; species Engraulis encrasicolus. The sequence goes on along the minus strand of NC_085862.1, from coordinate 49,385,859 downwards.
TTTTGGGTTGGAAGACATCAGACTCATCTGGCAACCCTGCTTGCAGGTGCATCACAAATGGGACAGACATCACTGGAAAGGAGAAGCTGGAGCACACTGCAGCTTAGTTTTCAAGACTTTATTTTGTGCACACACGCGACCAACGTTTCGGTGTTGCTACACCTTCATCAGAATCAAATCATAGCAAGACAGAGACACACATTTCACGACTTGACATTCACAGGTGATCCCACTTAGTTTGGCTAAAATTGATCTCATCTCATTGCAGGTAATTGACCCCACCCCCCAACACCAGGACAAGATTGTAGACAATTAAACAGCTTGCCAACTTCCCAAAACAAAACATAAAAGTGAAAAAACAATACACAAAGAACATTGTCAATACAATTATTACAAGACCACAGCCGCGATGCTGGAGCAATTTGTTACAGAAAGCAAGACATATTGAGTTCCTCATGTATGCCCTGAGGCTCCACTGAATTTAGAGTATGAATCCAAAATGCCTTTCTACGAAGCCTCTGTTTAATTGTCTACAATCTCGTCCTGGTGTTGGGGGGTGGGGTCAATTACCTGCAATGAGATGAAACCACTTTAGCCAAACCAAGTGGGATCACCTGTGAACGTCAAGTCTTCAAATGTGTGTCTCTCTCTTGCTATCATTTGACTCTGATGAAGGTGTAGCAACACAGAAACGTTGTTTGGGTGTGTGCACAAAATAAAGTCTTGAAAACTAAGCTGCAGTGTGCTCCAACTTCTCCTTTCCAGTGATGTCTGTCCCATTGTGATGCACCTGCAAGCAGGGTTGCCAGATGAGTCTGATGTCTTCCAGCCCAAAAAATGCTCAAAACCCGCCTGGAAGCACTAAATCCAGTCCAATTCTATTGATGTCTATGGGAAAGATTGGGCAAGTTTTCCTGCAAAATGCCATTTTTACCCGCAGACGGCCATCCCAAGCAGCCCAATTGGGTGGGAAACAGCCCAATCTGGCAACACTGCTACTGAAGCCTCAATGCCAGTGATTTCAAAAGCACTGGGACACTGATCTGTGATAGGTCTGTTAGAGCATTAGCTCCAACCCCCTATGGGCGGGGTTGAAAAGGTGGGAAAAAGGCTTGTAGTCTCAACAGAAATCCACCTCTCTTACACTTCCTATGTCGATGATGCAAAATGACCATTTTTACATCATTGACATAGGAAGTGTTAAGAGATGAATGCGGATTTCTCCTATCTCAGGGGGAATTGAGAGATTTTTGCAAGACCATTCAAAAGTATGACTGGGTGTCTAGCAATGGAAAGCCTAATGCAAAATGGGTGGAGTGTCCCTTTAATGTCTGAATAGCGGCATGTCTGAAGAGCGCCATGTAACCCCACTCTTCAAGTCTCTTTGTCTCTGCCACTTCTGCCTCAGCTTTACCTGAACACATTGCACAACATACAAATGCTAGTTCATGTCACGTTGTCCCCCTAAGCTGGCAGGTGTGTTGGAGATGACCCCATAGGTTGCTATTGCTAATCAGCAAAAAACATATAACTCCTCAACACATGGGTGGTTGACATGACGCCCTGTTTTTACGTAACATTAGTGAGAAACCTACAAATTTGATATTTTTCCTCTTGAAAACAAATGTAAATGAAAGAATATGTGGTGCATCATGTTTCATATTAGTCTTAGAAGAGAAGAAACATTTTTGTTCAGATTTATGGAAAGGTTTACATGTGAAATGTCCTGTGGTGTGACTAACATTAATAATTGAAATAAAAAATAATTAATTTGAATCATTTATGAAGCATTTGGCATGCTTGCATACATATTAACATCATATAAAAAAATATGAATGTGAAAAAACTCAATACAGTAATATTAACTATAAGTTCAATTTCGTAGCACAAATTGCGTCCTGCAGGGTGACATGTAGGTCAGGTTTGTGGACAGGCAGCTGCACGGCCAACTATAAGGGTCTTAAAGACAGGCTCCTAAGCAGTTATACCTCAGTTATTGGAGATATGTGTGGAAGTTTAAGGTGACTATTAACCTCTTAATATGTCTACATATTGCAATGTTTCTCTCACGCAACGCTTAGGTTCATTTATGGTGTCCCGTGGTGTGACTGCTCTTATGGAAGGAAAAAAAGTTTTTTATGAGTGACAACACATATTAAGGTTAAATACAATATCATTATCTGGTTAACATAAGCTCGGAGGACAGTCACGAATACAAAAGAATTAAAATGGCTAGCGTGAATTTCCTGTGGTGTGACTTCATGTCCTGTGGTGTGACATGCTTGGGCATTGTGTTACTCAATCCTCACTTATTTTTCATGCATCATGGGTGGGGGTGCGGGTTGGTAGTAGTGTGTGTGTGGGGTGGGGGTTAAAGGAACAATAGCAGAAAGAGCATTGGGGATATGGTTGTGCAGAATATTAATCATTTGATTGTATCTTACAGAAATGTCACACCAATGATGTCACACTACAGGACACATTTTCCCAAAAATGGCAAAAATTAAGCGAAATTCCATGAACCACTGAGTGCTTTATTTTTTTCAATATTTTTCCAATTTTTCCACCAATTTTTTCGGGAATTGGAATATGTTTCCTCCTTTAAAGGGACACCGTGCAGGAAATGGTCAAAAAAGGTACTGCAACTATGCTGCTCATTGAAACTGGGTTGGCTATCGCCAAATTTGATATTTACATGAAAGTGTACTAAGTAATAAACAAATATTTTCTAGTATGGTCCAAGTAGAGTCATTTTTGCAGCTAAAAATGGCTATTTTTGGAAATTCAAAATGGCGGACCATGGAGAAGATCCCCCTTTTCGTGTATGAAAAGTGCAATTTTTCCAGTCATAATGAATACTTAGAATTTGATGGCGGTGGTAAGTATTCATAAAAAAGGTAACATTAGTGAATGGGCAGCATGAATTCTCGAAATAGACAACTAAAAATCTCACACAGTGTCCCTTTAAGTGTGTTACGGCCTTAAACGTCAACCACCCACAGACTATTTCGCTTTAACATTATTCACAACATTTCAGTGTTGTTCTTTATCAGGTACATTTTTCCATAGAGTTTGCCCCACTGCCGTTGTAGTAGTCCCATGCTTATTTTTAAAAAGCTGAGCATCCAACAGTGCTTCTGCTTTTGAAGCTGTCTTGTGTGTAGGGTGTGTGAGGGGTGGGCTTGCGAAGAGGGGAGGAGGAGAGACAGACAGAGAGAGAGAGAGAGAGAGAGAGAGAGAGAGAGAGAGAGAGAGAGAGAGAGACAGAGAGAGAGAGAGAGAGAGAGAGAGATAGAGAGAGAAGAGAGAGAGAGAGAGAGAGCAAAAGAGAGGGAAAGAGAGAGGAGAGACAGACAGAGAGAGAGAGAGAGAGAGAGAGAGAGAGAGAGAGAGAGAGAGAGAGAGAGAGGTGTAGATGGATGGTCTCCGGAGCTCTGGCGAAAAAAGGGACAGACTGTTAAATAGCAAAAAGGAGTCGCTACTGTTCCATATGCATGTTTTTTTTCTGTCACCATGCATTGCGCGGCATAAAGTTGACGATGAATCTCTTCTCGCCGCTGGAGTGGGTTGAAATGAATCTTAATTAGGCGCGTGCCGCGAAGAGGAGGAGGAGGAAGAGGTTTTGAGAAGAGCGACGTCAATGCAGTGGCAATATGTGATTCTGCACTTTTTCACAGCGCTAGTCAGCCAGTCTAGTAGTTTTTTTGAGCCGACCGACTGTCTGGCATTTGCTTTTCTTCCCCTCCTTTTACTTACAGCGGCCTACACACAGCACTTCAGAGCAGCAGCAAAGTTGTTCATCCTTGCTTATGCTCTCTCTCGCTCTCTCTCTCTCTCTCTCTCTCTCTCTCTCTCTCTCTCTCTCTCTCTCTCTCGCTCTCTCTTGCTCTCTTTCTTGCTCTCTCGCTCTCTCTTGCTCTCTTTCTTGCTCTCTCTCTCTCTCTTGCTCACTTTCTTGCTTTCTCTCTCTCTCTTGCTCTCTTTCTTGCTTTCTCTCTCTTGCTCTCTTTCTTGCTTTCTCTCTCTCTTTCTCTATTTCATTCTCTCTCTCTCTGTTTCTTTCTTTCTCTCTCTCTCTCTCTCTCTCGCTCTCGCTCTCGCTCTCTCTCTCGCTCTCGCTCTCTCTCTCGCGCTCTCTCGCTCTCTCGCTCTCTCTCTCTCTCTCTAAGGGGATCCATATTTGTGGGTGTGGGTGTGTGGTGTTGGCGAGTGTATGTGTGTGAGTATGGCATTTGAATGCGCCCCTCATTAGAAGGCTGGAGGCTTCATCAGTTCTCCTCATACCACATCTGCTGAATGGGTCTGAATCATGCAACAGGGCCGCTCGCTATTTAGAATGGACAACCAGCCGCGTCCTTGCATGACCCAGGAGGGACGCCGTGCTGTTCCTGGCCCCTATCATCAATACACCATTCCTCAGAAACACACACGCTCACACTCACACACACAAGCACAAGCAGTTTTCTACTTCTCCCACGTCCCTATAACTGTCCGCACATCTGCTGTCCTCCTCACCGTGTCCTTAGCTCTCCCCACCACACACACACACACACACACACACACACACACACACACACACACACACACACACACACACACACACACACACACACACACACACACACAGCCTTCCAGTGCTTACTGCTTATGTCTTCATTGAACTCTGCACTTATTCTCCTGTTTTTCCTGTAGCTGGCTGTTTGCATGGGCACCCCCATTCTCACCCCCGAATGGATCCTCAAGGCCTGGGAACACAGGGACGACATGTGAGTGAGGGGACACACACGCACACAGCCACACAGCCACACAGCCACACGCACACAGCCACATGTGGACATGTAGATATTGGGGGGGGGGAATATAAAGTGTTGTCATACCAAATATGCTTATAAGATGTTTTTTATCTTATTGTCATTACTTACAGTACATTGTTATACATTTTAGATCACACAGAATGAATAAGAGGCATTAAGAAGGGTAATGGCTTCTCTGTTGCTTAATTGGTTCTCTGTATAGCACATTTTTGCTTCTTCTTTGTCCGTATCAGTGGTTCATAGCCTTTTTTTGAACAAATGCTCCCTTGGCCTTATCATAAGCCTGCCAATGCCCCCCCACCCCCTCTTATCTGTATCCTTCTCAACGCTCCCCTAGGGCTCTCCAATGCCCCCTGGGTGACTGTAGAGCCCACATTGAGAGACTCTATTCTACATATATTTCAGTCATATTTCCCTCCCTAAGTCATCTGAGTCCTGTGTATGGAGCCTGAGGTGCTTGCTGTTGGCCATTGCAGTAGCTGTGCCGGCGATGGAGTATTATCTCTGTGCCGCATTACAGTTTTGATTCCCCCCGTTTTACGACGCCATACATTTATTCTCTGACACAATCCCGAGTTTCCACTCTGATGCAACAGCCGCATTAGATCTTGTGCCATCTTGTAGACTTCAACAGCAACCATATTAATGCGCGCATGAGAAATAAAATGCAATTTCCCAGTAACGGCCCTTGAAGGGACATCTGTTTTCAGGAGCTACAATTCAGCAGCAGCTGTATAGCAAATAGGCTTCTAAGCATCACAAGTGTTTTGGTCTAGGTAAAAAAAAAAAAAGAAAAAAGTAAATTTTAAACATTTATTTTTTGGTCCATTTGTGCCTTTTTCAGATCAGATAGTAGAGAGGGCCAGAAATGGATTGGGGTGGGGTTAGTGTTAGGGATGGAAAATAATTCGAACCTGGGTCCTCATACCTTATATGCTGCACACATACTGTATAGTACCAGAGACGATTGAAAAGGCACAGATGATTCCGAACGAATTTCTTCTGGGATCGATATGGCTCTAAACTGAAATCCTATGGCAGCCATGTCCCTGTTAAGAGACTTGGAGAATGAATGGAGTGTAATGGGAAAGTCATGCCCATTTAGGAGACTAGACTCTTTGCGGTCTTGATCTACCATATTGAAAATCTTTGATCGTATGGTGCCCCCTTGTACGTGATTTGGAGTGCGTGTTACAAGCTGGTAGCCTCTGTGTCCAAAGTGTCCCCTGACAATGTTGGTAGTAAGTTTGCAGTTGCGATCACTGCAGTGATTGTACCAGAGAGTGTATGATTTATATTTTTTTAGCCATTTAGCTGTCATAAAGGCTTTTTCAATGTTGTGTGATTGTCCTTTTATGCCAAATTCAGAAGTACTTACTGAAATGTTCTGCCTGCTTTGTATGATGTATTTTTCACCTGAAATGCTCATAATTGCCCTTCCCCCCCCCCACACACCTTAGTGACTTCCATGCTGGCAACGAGAACTTTCGGACGGAATTCAAAGTCCCTCCGTTCCAGGACTGTGTCCTCAGCTTCCTGGGCTTCACTGATGACGACAAAGCCAACATGGAGGAGAGAACACTCAAACATGGTACTGACACCCACGCACACACACACAGGCCCACCTTAATATCTTTGTGGGGCCCTCCCATTGACTTCAATTAATATTAAACCTAACAATAGCTAAAGAATACTAAACTGTGCCCAAACCAAAACAATCCCGAACCTTAACCTGTCAGTGAGGAAATGTTTTTCCACTTTCATTACTTTACTAGTCTTTTCACCTGTAACAACAAAACTATCCCAGCAAAAGGGGTCAAAACATGTGGGGTACAGGATTTTGTCCCCACATGGAGCGAGGCCCCACCTTATTGGTATGGTCCTATAGCAGTGGTCTCACAAAGGTAGTTTGGTGCAGTACCCACACACAGGGCGGAAAAGGCGCTTTGTCAGGGAAATGCCCATTATCTTGGCAATTTGACATTTTAGTCATGTGGTTTTTGCATACCTCCTCGGGAGCTGACATGCTAGTTTCCGCCTACAACCTCTCCGTGCAGCTTATGGTGTTTAAGTTCCAGTGGAGAGGAAGTAGATTGTGAGTGGCTGTCTGAAGTTGCACAACGTATTCCTAGTGTGACTGTAATTATTTTTCTAGTTATTTGGATGTTGATGGGTTTGTGAGTAATAATGAATGAATGAAATGCATTGATCCAAATACGTTAGATTTTGCCTTCACAAACCTGCACAAATAAGCACAAAACAAATGAACGACAGCAACTTTTCAGACTTTCAACTCTAACTTTGGCACAGGTGTGAGACTGGGTGACTTGGGTTAATTGATTCACTTAATCTTCAATATTTCTAAAATGGTCTGTGCTCAAATGTTAATTCATCCTGCACAAACGAATTTGACCATAGTACCAGAGTGTATTTATACAGCATTTAAACTACAGTCAAGATTCTATTTTAAGTCATTTTGTTATGGCTTTTATAATCATAAAAGGGGGGGGGGTTGAGGGATCATGTGGGATTGGTCTAATGTCAGTCATTTTTACCCTCTGACTTAACTGTCTCTTTCTCTTTCGCTCTCTTTCTCTTTCGCTCTCTATCTCTTTCGCTCTCTTTCTCTCCCTCTTTCTCTCCCTCTTTCTCTCCCTTGCTCTCTCTCTCTCTCTCTCTCTCTCTCTCTCTCTCTCTCTCTCTCTCTCTCTCTCTCTCTCTCTCTGTCTTTCTCTTGCTCTCTGTCTTTCTCTTGCTCTCTCTCTCTCCCCCGTTACAGGGGGCCAGTACCTGGAGGTGGGCAATGACAAGTGCACTCACATGGTGGTGGAGGAGAACTCCATTAAGGAGCTGCCCTTCGCTCCCTCCAAAAGGCTCTACATCGTCAAACAGGAGGTGAGACAGCCTCGGCCACAGCCTGACCTGTCCCTTTATTGCTTTTTAAAATGTCATAGAGTGAAACCACCATTTCTTTATTTTTTTACTCTACCCGGTCACACTGAGCTGGGGATGGGCTGTCAACCATTGACAAGCAGACTTGAATCTGAAGATTTTACATCTTCTTACACTTGGCTTACTACTGAGTTATTTGGTAAAGGCAATGTGGGATGAGGTGCCTTGCACAAGGGCACTTCAGCCATGGAAGTGGGTGTAGATCACCATCCGCTGGGATGGGATTCAAATCTCAAACCTTCCGGTTACATTTCCAACTCCCTAACCTGGTTCCCTTGTGGTTGAATTTAGCCCCTAAAGTCAGGTTACTTATCAATGGGCTGAAGAAAAGAAAGACAATAGTCAGTGTGATTCAATCCCAGTCTATTTGTTGTTTTATTTAACTGGGAAAAAAGCTTGTTTTCATGTCCAGCAGTCCTGCAATGTTCCTGGTTGACAAGTAATTGGCTGTTGTGTGTATCTCTCCTCTCTTTCTGTGTGTCTCTCTCTCTCTCCCTCTCTCTCTATCTCTCTCTCTCTCTAGTGGTTTTGGGGGAGTATTCAGATGGATGCGAGAGCAGGGGAGTCTATGTACTCCTACGAAAAGGTATTTGAACCAGACTCTGTTATGTGTTTGTACGTCTGTTCATAAATCATCTCTGTGTGATTGTCAAAATGAACAATGCATTTCAGATATGTTCTGAAAGTCTAGTTCTGTGTAGTTGTACTTTATGAAGTTTTTTTCCTCCATTTTCTAGATGTCCTCTCTCTTTTGTGCGTGCTGGTTTCTTTCCACATCATTTCTCTTTGCTTGATTTGTTTTTTGCCTTTTTGTTTCTTGCTGCTTCTTCTGTGTTTTCCTGTGGTGCTCTTACATCTGGCTTTGTTCTCAGATTTGATTTCCCCTCCTTATCTGTAAAGACAGAAGTTTTTACATTTTATTAGTGTTAAATAAATAAGTATACAAATATTTAAGTCATTTTTTTAATCTATTTTATGATTGATTTACTTACTTATGCATGTAATGACGCAATTTCACCTTTTGGCCTTGAAAGTGCCATAGTTGTTGCCTAGCTCTGCTAGATTCACATCCATTCAAGGTGATGAAGGCAGTGACATTTCATCTAATCTAGCGCTGGGCAACCAGAGTTGATTAATTTGCAATATACTCAACTTGGGAAACAAACAAACTTCCCCCATCTTCCTTTTCTGTAAAGGCTTTGAACTTTTTAACATGCATTGCTGTAATCTGTAGTATGGCAAACTAGACCAACCCTACCGGCAGGATGTATGTTCTTTCATATTATGATCTGACTTGCCAGATTTGTGTATCAATGTTTTGTTTTGTTTTGTTTTGTTTTTTCAAACAGAAAAAATATATATATTTTATAAGCACATTGCTATTAATTTAATATTATTTGATTATTTTATGTTATAATATTATCAACCTGTAATACCAAACTCCACCTTTCCCCTGTTGTGTCAGCCGGAGAGCCCAGCAGCGATGAAGAAGACGACGTCGCTGCTGTCGGTGCACACCACGCCCAACAGTAACCGCAAGCGGCGCCGGCTACGCGACACGCTGGCCCAGCTGACCAAGGAGACGGAGATCTCGCCCTTCCCCCCGCTCAAGAGGCCCTCGGCCGAGCACTCGCTCTCCATGGGCTCCCTGCTGGACATCTCCAACACGCCAGAGACCTGCAAGACTCTGGGAGGTGAGAGGGACACAGCCAGAGGGGAGAGTAGGGTGAGCAGGTGGGGGTAAGGGCCTATACAAGACTCTGGGAGGTGAGAGGGGGACAGCCAGAGGGGAGAGGAGGGTGAGCAGGTGGGGGTAAGGGCCTATACAAGACTCTGGGAGGTGAGAGGGACACAGCCAGGTGGAGTGATGAATAGTGGGGAGGGGTAATGGTTTGCAAGACTCTGGGAGATCACGGTGAGTGATCCAGAGGCAGAGCAGAGTAGTAGGGTGTGGTCATGCCTTATGCAAGACTCTGGGAGAGCCAGATGGGAAGAGTGGCTCTACCATCCTCACCTCCCAGAGCCTTTCCAACCCTTACCCCCTCACCTGAGAGCCTAAGTGAGTGCTGAATGGAAGCAAGGGTGGGGGTTAAGTTTGAAATGTCTTCATCCCATTCCTTACACCAACTCTTCCCTACTGCGTGCTACTGTCGTATTGCACTCAACAGTTAATGTCCATGTTGAATCCATAGTTTGTAACAGCTTGTTACATTATGTATATTTCCAACGAGTCCATCATTTTGGGACAGTCTAACAGCAAGTAATGCAGTGAATCAGATTCTGTTGCACACAGTTGGCCGTGTTGCTCACAGTAACTTAAAGGACCACTTCAGTCAATTTTAATATGCTGTTGTATTGCTCACGCTACCCTGGACTTGTCAGTACCTGGTGATGCCACGTTTTTCGGCTCAGCTCTTTCCGAGATATGAGCTATTGTAATGGGGGCAGCGTTTGTTTACATTTTTTTTAAAATGAACATAGGCCTACTCCAAATATTTCCCCAAAAGGTACCGTTGTTTTCTAGTTGTCTGCTGATGTTGCATAACCTTTTTGATGTTTTTGTGAATAAATAAAAATGTTTTTTTGAAATGTAAACAAACAGCTGCCCCCATTACAATGACCAGGATCTCGGAAAAGGTTGAAGAAGAAGGGAAAAAAAACCTCAGGTACTGACAAGTCCAGGGTAGTGTGAGCATTACAACTGCATGTTGAAATTGACTGAAGTTATCCTTTAAGACACAGTGTTGAGCCACTTGGGATTCTTTCTTATGCTGCTGGCCCAGTCTCCTGGCAGTCGAGAGAAGTCTGCGTCGAAACGTCAGTCATTGCAAGACACTTCCCTTTCCAACAAGAGAACAAGAACATTTGTTTACCAGAGGCGCCAATCTTTGCCTTTTGGAAGCGAAACGCCTGCCACTTATTCGAGCCCAACTGTTTCCTGAGCCAGCTGATTCCCAATTGAGCTTCACAGTTAAGCAGACAGCAAGATTGGCCCAAACGGGGAAATCAACCATTTTTTAACATGCCCAGAAACAGACAGGCAGGCTGTGTCTCAAATCACGCACTTGTGCACTTTGGGCACTGTTTTTCAGTGCCTAGGGCGCTCACGCTGAAAATTTCGGTTGATCCAGTGCACTGAAAGTGCCAGGATGATCCCCTAACAATGGCAGACAAATGCAGTGCTTGAATGATGGACACTGCACGCACTAAATGGCGGCCATTTTGACAATGACGAGGAGGAAATGTGGCATTCAGTTCAGTAGAAGAGTTTGGTCAACAGTCTCCTAATTCTGTAAGTAATGTTGATGGGACACCAACCTTGTCATGCCTACCAAAGTATTGTATGTGATTGTTGTCCTTTGGGGTGAAGGACATGGAAATACAAGCACTGGACGCTGTGCATTGTAAACAGTAGCCAACTCGTATGTTGGCGAGCTAATGCCATGCTCAGCCGTCACTTCCAGCGAGGGCACAGTGCATAGTGCTCAAATTTTTCCATAACACTATGCACTAAAGACCTCAGTGCACTGTGTGCACTGTGCACTGACTGTCAGTGCACTGACACAAGTGCATGATTTGAGACGTAAACGATTCTGAGAAAGAAAGTCTGCTGCACGACCAGGATTTCTTTTGCTCCCAATATTTTATTTTTTCGTGACGTTTCGGGTTTTACCCCTTCTTCAGACGTGAAATCCTGGTCGTGCAGCAGACTTTTTTTCTCAGAATCGTCTAGTCACTTGTGGTCCTGCTCCCAGGTCAGACGTTCCTGTGGATATGCGAGCTTTCCACCATTACCTCATGATTTGAGACGTAGCCGCAGATTCTATGGCAGGATTTTTACTTCCTGATGCAAGGATCGACCCCTCTATTTTCTAGCCAGCCAGCACCGCAGACTGTAGAGAAAACAGTCATAAAACATAACCAATAATGTAAAACAGTAAACATTTGAAAATGTGAAAACTGTATTTATTAACTCAAATGATATGCAGACTCCCCAGCACCCAAAGGGAGCAGTAGCAGCAGAGCCCCGTGCAAAGCTCGTGGTGGGGACACATGGATGGCGAAGTTCGCTTTGCTTGGCCAAATTCGCAATCATTCCTATGAGAGCAGTGAAAGCAAGCAAACAGGAGTGAAGCGAAATTATTAAACCAAGTTTTTAATTATGCAAATGAGGAGCGAATTTCGTCTGTGGCGGCCAATCAAATCAACATCACAAACGTTTCATTTTGATTTGATTCGCCGCGAGGACCTGATGACGGTTGACTTGTCAGAGTGGAACACTGAATTTCGCCTCGCTCGTTTCGCCTGCTATGTGTCCCTAGCGTCAGTGTACTGTTGTCCCTTCCAGAGCTGAGTGTAGAGGACAGGTGCAGGACAGTCCCCGGCCCAGGCCCGGGTCCGGGCCAGTCAAGGAAGAGGAGCAGCAGCGGTGTGGTGAAGAGTAGCAGGGAGTCCGGCAGGCAGGCTAGTAGGCAGGCAGCAGGAGCAGGAGACAGCAGGAGGAGCTTCCAGCGCACCAGCACCCCCCAGAGGCCAGGGCAGGTGGTGCAAGTGGGGCTGCCAGGGCCCCCCATCTCCATCTCGCCCCCCGTCTCGCCCCATGAGCCTCCTCCCAGCGACATGGAGGTCTCCCCCAGCACCTCTCCCCTCGGGGGCTGTCTGGGGGAGCTTGGCAGGGAGCCTGGACCAGGTAGAGCAGGAAGCAGAGGGATCCATCTTAGTAATAATAAGGATCATAATGGTAATAATAATAAAAATGAAGAAAAATGATAAAATAAAATCAGAATAATAGTAGCTATAGTAATGAGTATCAATAGTAGCTACAGTAATGATGATAAGCACAGGAAGCAGAGGAATCCATCTGATTCAACAGTGATAACAGTAGCTACAGTATAGTAATGACGATGAGTCTCATTAGTATTATCATGCATTACATTGAGTTCAGCTGACACGTCAGTGATTTCAGTAGGTACCAGTACAGGGCCACAGCCACTAGGACCCCCTGGGCATTAAGCCACAGCTGCCACAGCATTTTTAGATGTATATGTTTTTAAAAATGGTAAGCAAGAAAGTTATCTATTGTTAGAACGGGAACAGGAACACCCTAAACAGGCCAATAATTCAGACAGAAAATAGAGGGAGAGACATACACTAGAAGAGCCAACTGATGGTGTATCGGCTTTGTGGAGGAGGCATCTTCCTCGACAGAGGCCACTAGAGAAAGGCAGCTATACCTCTGCCAAGTAATTCTATTCACATGAGGCTTTTGAAATAAAATAGACCTATCCTTTCCTTGCAGTGGTAAAAAAGGAGTTTAGGATATCTATTTTTTGGCAGTGAGGAGCTGTAGTGTATAGAAGCGCATAAAGAGTGAACTCTTTCTGTGCAGTGCGGAAGGCTTAAGCATAGCTGGCTTACTTCTCTTGACCCTTTATGTAACGCCTGTGTCAGCATGAGATGAGAACTTCTATTATAGTGCTGAGATTGTTTGCTCTATCAAAGTTTTACTTCTTAATGTGCTGTGTAGTCGATGAGCAGACCATATAGTACTATATAGTAGACGAGTTACTGGACCATAAAAGCTCTCATCTGTAGTGTCTGTGTCATAATGCAATCAATAACACATGGGGTCGAGACAGACAGACAGAGAGAGAGAGAGAGAGAGAGACTGACGGACAGAGAGACTGACGGACAGAGAGACTGACGGACCGAGAGAGAGACTGACGGACCGAGAGAGAGACTGACGGACCGAGAGAGAGACTGACGGACCGAGAGACTGACAGACCGAGAGACTGACACAGACGGACAGACTGACAGACGGAGAGAGAGCGAGCATGAGGGAACCAGCCAGTCTTGTAAGCAAGCAGGCAGGCGTGCGGGAAGGCAGGCAGGCAGACAGGCAGACAGACAGACGGTGGGGAAGGCGGATGTCTGGCTGTTAGAGTTGGCAGGGTGCGCTCCATCCTCTTATCTCCCATCGTCACCTCTGCTAAGGCATGTCCATTGATCTGTTGCAGAGATGGCTAAGCCCTCGAAGAGCTCCACGCCGGCGCTGGCCAAGCAGTCTGCCAGGTGGCAGGTGTCCAAGGAGCTCTACCAGACCGAGAGCAACTACGTGGGCATCCTGGATACCGTGCTGCAGGTGTGTGGTGTAAACATAGTACACACACATGCAGAGGCGCACACACACACACACACACACACACACACACACACACACACACACACACACACACACACACACACACACACACACACACACACCTACATGGGCATACTGGATACCGTGCTGCAGGTGTGTGGTGTAAACATAGTACACACACACACACACACAGATACAAGCACACACACACAAGCGCACACACACACACACTCAGAGGCATACATACAACTACGTGGGCAATGGCATACATACCGTGCTGCAGGTGTGTAGTGTTAACAAACAGAGACACACACACACACACACACACACACACACACACACACACACACACACACACACACACACGCGCGCGCATGCACGGAAACACACATTTGCAGAGGGTTAGGCCTTTGGATTCTACAGGTTTGAGTCAGTTATTAGTGTCTCTTAAACACACACACACACACACTTTCAGCAGTTTTCTTTTCTTTTCTTTTTTTCTTTTTTCTACCCATGTCACTCACTCGCATCCACTCATTTTTAGAGTTTCCCTAACTCACCCACACACACTCTAACCCGCTCTCTCTTCCAGAGTGCCTGAGCTTCAGGTGGTGCCTGTCTGCTTATCATGTCCGCCCAGCGCTCAAGAGCAGTGGGGAGGAAAAAGGAATTAGATTTCGATTTTGGGACTTTTTAGCTCGATAGTGTTGCCGAGTCCCTTGACACCCACCTACCTACCTACCCAGCCTACCCTACTCTCTCCTCTCCTCTCCTCTCCTCTCGCTCCCTCTCTTGCCCAAGCACCTGTGGCAAGGCAGGCAGCTTCTGTGTGCCTCTCCCAGCGGAAGGTGGCTTTACCTCGGGTGGGGGGTGTGCCGCACCGCGCTGTGCCGTGCTGCTGTCTGGTTGTAGTGGCTGGCTGGCTGGCTGGTTTGACTGGCTGTTCCGCTGGGGATTGAGCAATGCTAACAGAGAAAGGGGACATTGGGGATCCCCACTACAGCAGCAGCTTGTGAATGCAGCAGAGCGTGTCGCCTCGCCACTACTCCCATCCACCTGACCTCCACCACCCACTACACCACCACCGCCACCATTTCAATGGCCATCCCCACAGAGGTGCTAAAAGTGCGGTCCACTAGTAGCCCAGGAGAAACCAAAAGGGTTCCACACGTGGATTTCTTTTTGTTTTGAAGTTCATTTTGTATTTTTTTCCACTACAATGAGAGAGGCCCGTAATTTATACGGAACAATGAATTATCTGTGTTTGAATTCGCAGAGCCTAAAATTGTATGTTGACTAAGCCCAAGAATTCAGTTTGTCAGGTGGTTCCTGAGAGAAAAAAATGAAAGAAAAAGGTGGTGCTTGGTCTGAAAAAGTTTGCTAAAAATTCATCCAGTGAACATAATTGGCTTGAACCCTGCACTCATAGTCTGCTAGTCTGTCGTCTCTGTAGTTGGCCTGCTGTTCTGTGCTTTTCTATTTCTGGATATTTCTGTTCGGTACATCGATTGAAGTAGCGAAAAGATATGTAGTTTTGCCACTCATGCCCAATATTGCTCACGTCGTGTGCTGTAGTCGGTGTATATCGCTGTAGAAGGGAGAGCAGTTACTCCTATCTGAAATGTCTCAGGGAATTGGCGTAATGGCTGAATGATTTTATAAGGTACTCTGTGCAGTCTGTCTTTTTGCTAAAGTAAGTCAAAACACACTTGATCGGGCCCTCGCACACCGAAAATTCCAGGTGAAAATTGCTGTGTTCGACCCACTTAAATACGGCAATTACGTCTTTCTTGATTTTTTTATCTGCAAGTCCGGCTTCATTGTACAGCCAAAGTGGAAAGTCTGTTGAGGTGTTCCTCCAGGGTTGCTGAGGTGTGTTTGTGTCCTCCAGGGTTGCTAAGTTGTGTTTGTGTCTGGTTTTATTTTCTCCCTTCAGCTCTTTAAAGACCCCCTGGAGAGGGAGGGGCAGGTGGGGGGCCCCATCCTGGCCCAAGAGGAGATCAAGACCATCTTCGGCAGCATCCCAGAGATCTACGAGGTGCACACCAGGATCAAGGTGAGCAAGGAGTTTTTCTGTCTCCATTTGCTGCTTTCTTTTGTTCTTTTGTTGCTTTCCTTCTTTGGTTCTTTCTAGGATGCTGGAGGAGTTTTACTTTTTGTCTGCATGTCTGTCTCTATTGCTTTTTCCTTCTCCCTCGCTCTCTTTTTCTCTCTCTGTTTGCTGATTTCTTTCGTTCTTGTTTTCTTTCTTTCTTTGGTTCTTTCTAAGTTGCAGGAGGATTTTTACTTTCTGTATGTCTGTCTGTCTGTCTGTCTATCTATCTCTCTATCCGGCTCTCTCTCTTTCTCTCTTCCCCTCTCTCTTTCTCTTTGGCTGGATCTCAAACGGTGCACTTGTGCACTCCGGGCACTATGTTTCAGTGCGTAACTAATACGGCATGCACACTGAAACATGAACACTAAAGTGCACAAGTGCACCATTTGAGATTCAGCCTTTCTCTCTTCCCCTCTCTCTTTCTCTTTCTCTCTTCCCCTCCCTCTTTCTCTTTCTCTTTCTCTCTTCCCCTCTCTCTTTCTCTCTTCCCCTCTCTCTTTCTCTCTTCCCCTCTCTCTTTCTCTCTTCCCCTCTCTCTTTCTCTCTCTCTCTCTCTCTCTCTCTCTCTCTCTCTCTCTCTCTCTCTCTCTCTCCTCTGATTGATTGTGCGGTCCTGCATCAGTGTGGTCAGGGCGCCCTAGAGTCCGTCTGTTCTGGTGTGTGTTAACTGGGGTGCCCAATGTGCCTGTTGTCTGACAGGCGGACCTGGAGGAGCTGGTGATGAACTGGTCGGAGGACAAGAGTGTGGGCGACATCATCCTCAAATACGTAAGTGTGGTGAGGTGGTGGGGGTGACATGGCAACTCCATCACCTGATGTCACACTCGTGTGTCTTGATTCTTGATTTCTCTGTGTAGCGGCCGCCTTGGAGAGCACTGTATGTAATTTTTAGTAGTTTACTTCGAGAATTTATGCTGTTCATTCAATAAATGTTGTCTTTTTCATGAGAGTTTTAAATCTCAATTTCTAGATGTTCATTATAACTGGGGAAATGACACTTCATGCATAAAAAGCTGGATCTTCTGTCTTTGTCCCATTTTGGATTTGGATGTGAACAATGTGTTCTGTTTCTCCTCTTCCGTCCTTCAGTCGAGAGACCTTGTGAAGGCCTATCCACCGTTTGTCAACTTCTTTGAGATGAGCAAGGAGACCATTGTGCGCTGTGAGAAGCTGAAGCCCCGCTTCCATGCCTTCCTCAAGGTAGAGTGTCTGTGTTTGTGTGTGTGTTTGTGTTTGACAGTGTGTATGTTGTCCTCTCAGGAGGTTCTGTAAGTGACCATGCTCTAGTCCAGCAGTTCCCAAACGTTTCCCCTGTGCACACCCTTGTACATTTCAATGTGGTTTTCTCACTCCCTAAGCGAATGTTGTGGTGGGCTGATGACCAAGGAAGTATAGCTTCACTGCGCTATAGGACAGCGAATCACTGCACATTATGCGTAGAGCTCTATGTTTTGGGGAATCTTCAAGTCCAAGAGACCTGGGGCCTCATGTACAAAGAAGTGCGTGGATTTCCTACCAAGAAAGTGCGGGCGCAAAAATCTTGAAAGTTACTTACGGACAAAAATATCCGGATGTATCAATAAGTGCGTAACCAGGTTTTGCCGTGAAATCTTGCGCACATGCACGAGCACAAGCGGGCCCAAGTCTCCGCCTTGCCTCCTCCCTTAAATATTCCATATGAATATTCTAATTAGTATGAACAGACCCATTCATGTGCATTCATTGGTTGGAAGAACTGGAAGGGGAACGCGGGAAGGGGAACACGGGAAATCATGATGCGAGGTGAAGGCGCTGTTTCGGAGGTGGCCAATTTAAAAGGAAAAAGGTTGCGCGCAATAGCCTAACAAAATTACTTTGGCGTGTATACAATCAGGCATTGGTAATACTTAATGTGAGGACTGCAGAAAAAAAACTGTCATGTTATACTGCAGTAGGCCTACAATGCAGGTTTCCCAACAATTGATATTTAAAAGGCATTACATCAAAACACATTGCGATGAGGCAGTCGCCAAGGCTTCCGAGAAATAAACATTTATGTCGGTTAGTTATACCTCTGAAAGATGACACATGTACACATAGCCTACGCCACATGTATGAATAACTTACAGCCAACTCAGTTAGCCTATAAAAATCACCTGTCAATTGATGGACTAATTTTACAGTAGCCTTAAAGAGAAAGACAATCACTGCGGTGAGGACGTTCCCAACAAATGCGAGAAGACTCATCGCAGATCCAGGAAATAGGCTATTCAATGTTTAATAGTTGTCAAATAATACTGTTGATGGGCATCCAATTTCGTTGTAATTCCAGGATAGTTTCATGAGTCCGCTTCATTTTAACCAGCTGCCTCAACAATAATATGTTGAGGTGGTTTTCTTCATCTTTTTTAAATCACGCGCCTCAACATTAAAATCCACGTTTAACTGGCTGCATCTCTGCAATAGGCTATTTCCGACCGCGTACAACACATGTAGTTGTGCTGCATGCCTCTGTGTGCCGCCAAAAAGACGCAATGCACCACTTACGGCAACTTCCACGCTTACGGAAACTTCCACAGCAGCCCTGAAATTCGCGTGGAGATCCGCAGTTTTCCACGTCTAGTCTGTTTTAGTACATCTGACCGTGGCCGTGGAAAACAACTTAAGTAACTTTTTTGTCCGTAAGTGAGCTTCGTACATGAGGCCCCTGGCGTTTACAATGGAACTTGTTCCATGAGAAGTATAGATTTATAAATTACACTTCAGATGGATACTTCCAGCATTCACCATACTATACAGCAGATGTGGGCAAACTCAGGCCCGGGGGCCATATGCGGCCCCCTACCATTTCATGTGGCCCCCAGAGCCTTTACAAGAAAGACAACTCTTAAATCCAAATTCAAACGGTTACTCAACATCCTTAAAATGCTACCTAAAACAAGAGTCTTGCGGATTTTAAGATTAACCAAAGACATAGGCTTCATCTAAATACATTTAATTACAATATGCAAAAATATAATTGCTGGCAAGTTACGTCAGCGTACACTGTTTAATTATTGACAAGGTGAACTTTGTCTGTGGCATCCGGCCCTTCGGTCAATATTCTAAATCCATTACGGCCCCCGGGCCAAAATAATTGCCCACCCCTATAGACCATAATTCACCATACTATAGACCATGGATTTTAATCATTTTTGCAAAGCACGTTTCACAGAGGTTTTGAGTTAGTAACTTTGATTCATTTGGGAATATTTGGCGTTCAAAAAAACAAAAAAAACAATCTCGGACGAAATGAGCGAGGTCCGGACCTCACTGGCCTCAAATGTCCCTACGGCCATGTGCCCCCGCGTGATGTTTGTGTGCAGAGGTGGATCCTTGCGGTGACACGTTACAAAATGTGGCTCTCGGTCTCCGACTAGTTGGGCACCCCTGCTGTAGAGGTTACCAAGACACGTGACAAATGGGGGC
Source organism: Engraulis encrasicolus (assembly GCF_034702125.1). Classification (NCBI taxonomy): domain Eukaryota; kingdom Metazoa; phylum Chordata; class Actinopteri; order Clupeiformes; family Engraulidae; genus Engraulis; species Engraulis encrasicolus. Next base: position 49,366,409 of record NC_085862.1, on the reverse strand, counting down.
AAAAGGCATTTAAATGTGTCGCAAATGCCTTTTGGCCCAATCTTAGGCAAATCAAATTCTAGCGCTTGTTAGAGAGTGGTCTTGGTCCGCCAATCCTAGTCGTTTAAACAAGAAAAAACAGATCTAAAAGTACACTTTGTAGTGGCAATGACGTCACGTTGGCAATCTCTATTAAAAACTACTTAGTGTTCATTAATGCTATATAAAAATACACATATCCGTCGTTGGTCTATTCAGCTCACGCACCCCCTTGTGTCAGACCGTGCAACTATATATATATATATATATATATATATATATATATATATATATATATATATATATATATATATATATATATATATAAACTTTATTACAGGCTCAAGGCCCACATTGGACACATTACAATACACAGTTATAGGAGTCATCGTTGTCATTTTGAAACGCTACAACCACATAGTGCAGCGACACAGACTCACCCTATGTTTGTGTGAGTGTTGATGAGAGAAATTAGAGAGAGTTAAGTGAAGTTGAGCAAACAAGATGAGGGCATTTTAAAACAAGCCATCGGCCGATATCGACTGTGCTGCAGCTCCCTTCAGTGTAATTTGCTGTTCAATCAGTGCAGTAAGGTTTTTAGATGAACTTCAGAAGGAAAGTGTGCAGGAAAGCACTTGACAAAATGACGGTGACCCTTCATTTTGACGCTGGTCATTCATCAGGACGGGTTGGGCCAGTGAACAAAATGCCATCATCCTAGTCTGGAACGATAGTAGACGCTTGGCCGTTTTAATCCTTCAGAGACTGTCAATAGTTCATGAAGTTTTTATTTTGTCAAGGTCTGTGCGTGCGTACGTGTATGTATGTGTGTCTTTTTGCGCATGTTTTTGTGTGTGTGTGCGTGTGTGTGTTTTTGCGTGCGTGTGTGTGTTTTTGCGTGCGTGTGTGTGTGTTTCTGTGCGTGTGTGTGTGTGTGTGTGTGTGTGTGTGTGTGTGTGTGTGTGTGTGTGTGTGTGTTGTTTCATGCTTCCTTACCTAAAAGTGTAAATTTCTTTATATAATTCTCTGCTGTGTGTAGTATGTGTCAGTGGCAGCAGCAGCAGCAGCAGCAGCAGCAGCGTGTCTTTGAAGCGTCTCGGTGTGGCCCCCTCAGGGCTCTGTGAAATGTTTGTGCGCTTTGAGTTAAAGGCCCCCCTCTCATGCCCGTCATCTGCCAAGCCAGCTTTATATATCTCCCCTCTTCCCTCCATC
>NC_085862.1:49295179-49360179 GCF_034702125.1 Engraulis encrasicolus | reverse complement strand
TGAATTCTGGAAATAAACAACTAAAAATCTTACACAGTGTCCCTTTAAAAAAAAAAAAAAAACTTTTTGGTCACGACATTGCTATTTCTTTAGCTGGGACAGTTATGACGCAAAAACGGTGGTCAGCAAGGACATTAACAAACATTAGCATTACAAAATGGGTGTGTCCTTGGCTGGTGACATTGCTATGGCTGTAGCTGAGACGGATCTTCCATGCTGGCCACTCTTTTTTTGTGTCATGACTGTCTCAGCTACAGCAATAGCAATGTCGCCAACCAAATGCGCACCCATTTTATAATGTTAGATCTTCTATATCCATGGACCATGCTGGCCACTCTGTTTGTGTCGTAACCAACATTACAAAACGGGTGCGTCCTTTGTATCAATAATGTAAAACAAGGCCCTGGACATGGCACAAATGGTTAGGGCATTGACAGTTACGTCCGGGGCCCGTGTTCGAATCCGGCCCGAGGTCATTTCCCAATCCTCCCCCGTCTCACTCCCACTTCTTTCCTGTCACCATCTCACACTGTCCTGTCACTTAAAGGCATAAAATATGGAAAACAAGGAGTGAAGTGGTGCATCACACCGGGTCACCATACCACTAATGGGCTTCCGTACCCCTGGGGAGTAGCCTGATTATCATCGACTTGCAAATCTCTTTGAGACTTGGTCTGATCAAGAGCCTAACAATTAACATTTCCCAAACGGCATGGTTGACCCCGCTCCCTTGGTTTGTTAATGGTTGTTTGCTTCCCGACAAAAAAGTGGGAGGAGTTCGTTTTTTCAGGAGCTCAGAAACGATATTTGTATTGCTCCTGGCCTGACTAGGAGCAACGCTGAAGGTGTTGCGTCTCTAAGAGGGCACGGCCTGGCTACCTCGCTCTTTCGCTCGCACTCTCTCTCTCTCGCTCTCTCTCTCTCTCTCACTCTCTCTCTCTCTCTCTCTCTCGCACCCCCCACTGAACTTCACTGTCATATCCACAATAAATGCAAAAAGTCCATAAAATATATGTAATTTTAAAACAAAAATGGAAAACAAGTACAGATGCGTTGTCGAGTGTGGGCAGCATACTTCCCTTCACCAGGCATGGCTGGTGACTGGTGCTGTGTGTCTCCCAGTCTCGGCTACACCATGGATGGTAGAGCACCATTCTCCCCAACACCCCCACCCTCCCAGTCCCCATCCAATGATGAAACCGCCTCCTGCAGCAACGGAGCAGTGACTGGTTTCAATAGCTCAGGCCTGATTTTCGAAATGATTTAAATCTCAAGCCTGAGCCCCATAATGCAAAGAGAGAAGAGGGTTAGGGTTGGGGTTTTCAATCATTACACCACTTAATAGGTCATGTCGGCAGGTGTGCCTCCCTGCTAAATAGCCCTTTAATTAGTGGCTCTGTCGGCCCTGGCACTATCCCCCCCTCTCCTGCTTGCTCTCATTAATAATCCTCATTGTGATTCATGATACAATTAATTTGCCTTTTTTGTCCACGGTGTGTATGTGTGTCTGTTTTGGTTGTTTATTGTTCTCGACTGGAGAGAAAGTAAACATGCCTATCCTATCGTAACCTTTTTTAAGGTTCTGCAGTCTGCCTAATCTGCTATACAAAGGCATATTGCCCTAACACAGTGGTTTTCAAAGTGGGGGGCCGGGGACTTCAGGGGGACCGTGAGGGGGTGCTAGGGGGGCTGCGGCAGGTTGGCAGGAAAGGTATAGCAAAGCAAAAAAACTAATAAATGAATAATTAATGTACACCAAAATAACAAAACAAAGCCAACAAAAATAAGGGAGACAATATTCCCAATGCTTAAAAACTGCATTACAATAATCTATTCTATTCCATCTCTATACATTAGGCCTACTACTACACCTATACAGTATATACAGTACATAGACTATGGTTGTGAAAGGCAGTGTACAGAAAACATTGTGTGTCATGTAAGGGAGGCCTTGGCTGGAGTCTCGGTGTATGGGGGGCCTTGCCATGGTAAAGTTTTTCCCCTCCCTAACAAACAACCGTATCGACCGTGTGTGTGTATGTGTATTTTAGACGATTATTTTGTATTTTTTGCTCAAGGAAGAAAGGAATATGCTTCTGTTTAGAGTAGTGATGAAACGGTTGTTTATGCAGAGCTGTTATTTCCATTCATCAGATGTCCTTTACCCTGTAATTTGCCAGTGGCATCGTTGGTTGCCCTACCTACTCAATGGCTAACATCTGTCTGTTGAGTTGAAGATGACCATGCCCAACAATTCACACTCGCTTTTCTCCACCATTTAAAATCGTTGCCACGACTATTTTCTAAACAACAAAGCCGTTGTGAAGTTGTTTATTTGTGTGATGAGTGGTTTTGGAGTGCCCGCTAGGCCTGTAGACGAAGTATCTGAAGAAATTGCAATAGCGTCTTTGCTCCTCGGCTCAAAAATGAAACACACACACACACACACACACACACACACACACACACACACACACACACACACACACACACACACACACACACACACACACACACACACACACACACACACACACACACACCCTGCTGCTTGGCTTCCAAACTATCCTCATCACACTGTTGATGATGGAGGTGGTCTTTAAGAAAAGCGTTGAATATTTTTGGCTGATGTCTGCAATAAGGCCTCGCGCATATCCAGACTTGAGCTTTATGGTAGTGACATGTGTAAAAGAATATGTGGCTATTTATAGGTTTCAATGGCCTATTTAAGGGCCTTTATTAATGGATGCATAAGGATCCAAGAGCGAGTGATGAGATGTGGGGGTTGGAAGGAAGAGAAAAGGGAAGAGAAGAGGGGAAAAAAGGCAAAGCTGTTCCATTCCCTAAGACTTCAAGTATGAAATGAGGCCTCTAGTTAGACACTACATAGAAATAGTTGGCACTTTGATCTAAAGAGGCTTTCAACATGCTTACAAAAGGACTTTGATGGGACTTAGCATTCCAACAGGCCTGTCAGTGCCGTAGAAAGCACTTAATGAGTGTCTTGGTGAGTGGCCGACAGCAATAACGGCTTTTTTCTGTTTGTGACCAGCAACGCGTGTGCCTCCTGTCTTGTAATTGATGGGATTTTGCAGAATAAACAAAGTGAAAAAATATCCACACTTCTTTTTTTTTTTGCAGAAAAGATGTGTGGAGATTGTTTCACTTTGTTTTGATTTACTTTTTGATCCAGTACCTGTTGACTAGGATGTGCATGCAGACCTAGGCTACGTCCCATTTCCCCGACTCATACTCCATTGCATCGTCCTCTCTTTGATGGGATTTTAAGCATTTCCCTCACTGGCACTCAATACTATTGGGACTCCCTACAATTCCATGTGCACCCGCAAAAGCAAGTGCTGCATGGGCAGCTGTGGCCTAATAGTTAAGGAGGAGGGCTTTAGATCAGAGGGTTGCAGGTTTGAATCCCACCCATACCCCTCCCTACACCTACATCTACACCGCATTCCACATATTACGCATTCATCTCATTCATTTTCAATGGGGTTTTATGTCTGGTGAGTTAGAATGTCATCACCTCCAAAGCACCTAAATGTGGCATGGAAATCTACGGGTATATTGAAGAGTGAAGTGTGGGTCACCAGACAATCAAAAACAGCTGAGATCAAAGCATCAAGGATATCTGGGTTTCCATAACTCCCTTGCAATGCCCTGCCATTGACTTCAATGTTAAACGCAGCATTCCAGTTGCTAAGACAAAGAGCTGATCACCAAGTTTTGAACATTGAAATGTAATTTAGAAGGTACCAAATGCCAACTGTTTTGACGTAAATGGGAAAAAAAGAAAGAATTTTGGATTACAACACTACAAAACTGTTTTGCGTAATAATTTGGAACAGAGCATTTTGGGCATTTTAAGTTTTTAATTGTACTCATATGGCTGACGACTTGAAATTATGACGACTGTCATTTCTATTGATTATTTGGGAAAACGGCAAAAAATGACATTTGCGTAATAATGTGGAATGCGGTGTATGGCTGAGGTGGCCTTGAGCAAGGCACCTAACCCTACTGCTCCAAGGACTGTAACCAATACCTGTAAATAACTAAGTCGCTCTGGATATAGGCGTCAGCTAAGTGTGATGTTAAAAAATAAAAATAAAAACCGAGTGGAGCTGGTAGCAGTGGGGCACGGTCTTCATGCTACTTTCTGGATTTTGTTGTCAGGCCAACCTGCTGTCGTCCCACCGAAGCCTGGTGCACAGGGTGGAGACCATCGCCCTGGGAGACAAGCCCTGCGACCGCGGAGAGCACGTCACCCTCTTCCTCTTCAACGACTGTCTGGAGGTAACACACACGCACAAAGATGCACATGCATGTACAGGCACATGCATGCATGCACGCACGCACGGACACACGTGCACACACATAGGTAGAGGCACGCATATGTGTACACACACACACACACACACACACAGGTTGATGCACACCAGGCATCTTTGGACTGACCACACCTTTAATGTTCACTGCATATATACAAAACTCAGATTATATTATTTTCTTCTCTTCCTAGTACAGTGAACATTTTGGAATTCCTCACACTGATCATATACTGCTCTACAATAGACCTCTGTGCCAGTGCTTGACTCATGCTACTATTATCTGCCTATTGAGTTTGTGTAGGGCAAGCAGTGGAGCCCACAAAAGTATGTATGTTGGGTATATGCACACACCTACACACTTTCCCTACTCTGCATACATCACCACTGCTGGCAAAATCTTCTTTGTCTGTAGTGTTCCCGACCACAATTTTCCCTCTTGATTAATAAAGTGTCTCTAGCCTAGTGTCCTCCACTACTACTGGAGCTGCCAAAATGATTCACAGTCTCCCACAGTGCAAAATTGGGCTTGTGGGTACGAGTAAAAAAAAGAAAAGCACTTTAATACAAGAAGACACTGATACAATTTCCTGATCAAAGTCCTCCGACCTCAGGCAATTGTCAAGACTCCCACCCCTTCTTTAAAATTCAAATTCTGATAAAATGACATTTATTTCTGCCGCGTGTGTAGTTTAGTAGAACACAATGAGGGCACTGTCAAAGGGCACGCATAGACACTCCAGTGTTGATGACGAGCCCAATTCCCACCCACCACACGCTTGCTCCTTCCTCTCTCCCCTGCATGTGCTGTACTCCTGGGAGAGGGGTGTGCTGTGCTGTGGTATAGAGTGTGCCTTCCAGCCTAACCACAGTGTAGCCCTTACTTGACATGAAGATGGTGTCAATGGCGATCCTATTCAATATTCACTGAAAAAGTTTAACTACATGCCCCTGCTGTGCCATGACGCTCGGTAGGGACACATAGGAGGCGAAGCGAAGAGAGGCGAAATCCAACCGTCATCAGGTCGTTGCGGCGAATCAAATGGGATGGAACAGTTATGTTGTTGATTTGATTGGGTCGCGGCAGGCGAATTCGCTCCTCATTTGCATAACATTAAACTTTCTTTAATAATTTCGCTTCGCTTCGCTCCTGTTCGCTTGCTTTCGCTTGCCTTCGCCTGCCTTCGCTTGCCTTCGCCTGCCTTCGCCTCTCTCATAGGAATGAATAGCAAAGTTCGCAAATTCGCGTGTATGTGTCCCTACCGTCAAACGGTAGGGCACTGCACTGTTCCGCCGGCGACCCGGGTTCGATTCCTGACCCAGGGTGATTTCCCGATTCTCCCCTGTCTCTCTCCCGCTCGTTTCCTTTCCAATTCTTCACCATCCTGTCCGAATAAAGGTGAAAAACCCCTCAAAAATATATAATTTTTTTTTTAAAAGAAGGGAAAAAAAGAAGGTTAACTATGTAACAACATGACCATGTCTCTTGTAACGGATTATGGTGCTGTTTCCACCCAGCAGGATATTTTTTAGCAGGGTATTTTTTTCTCCTGTTTAGGTGTAAACGCAACATGTGGATAAAAATAAATCCTCCATTGTAACAAATGCGTTTCAGTCCCCTAAAGAGGATAGTTTTTCCTCCTGCTTTTTTATACCTGGATTTTAAATATCTGCTACGTGGAAACGGAAGGCCAAAACCAATGCAAAACCAATGCAACTAGGAGAAAAAAATATCCACATACAAAAATACCCAGCTACGTGGAAACAGCACCTAAAACATGGTCATGATGAGTATTTTGACATGTAAGGGTGTAATGGAGGCTCTGTATGAAAGGCTTGCCATGTGTGATTCTACAAACTCCCCTATGGAACTCAGGAGCATGTTTCGTTTTCTTGTTTGACTTTTAAGTTCCCGTCCACCTCCCACAAGAGAGCGCTTTAACGGTCTCGTGGGACACTTTGGGCGTTTTTGGAAAGCGGTAGCTAACTATAACTGCCCTCCGGATTTCTGCACTTTCATTAAAGGATTAAAGGAAAGCTGGCTGGGATGGGATGACTATGTGTGTGCTACCGTCTGGCGGCTTTTTGAACTCTTCTTTTTTTATATTACTGTTATTATTTATTTATTTTTCGTTGCGCGCACTCCCCCTCTCCTCTCTGGACACGGTTCTGAAGAGCCCCCTCTTCACCACCAGTCGTCCCTCGTCAGCTTAGCGGAGAGATGGATGTCACTGGTGCTGCCACCATGCCTGTCACAGGGGCACTGGAGTCTGGCTGACATTAAATAAAACATTCCTCACCAGCTCAACATAAAAAAATATCACCACCCTGATCTCCTCTCCTCCCCTTCTCCCTTCACTCGAACCTATGCAATGAGAGTCATTTTAGTGCTACACATGCTATGCAAACTACGCACACGTACACACGCTACAGACGCTACACACCGCACGCACACACTTGCGCTACAATTATGCAGACATCACTCCTTTGACGGCCTGTCAAGATGTCTCTCTCTCTCTCTCGCACGCGTGTGCCGTCTCTCTCTCTGTCTCGCTCTCTCTGTCTCACTCTCCCCCTCCTTCTCATGGTTGAGAGAGGGTGTGTGTGAGTGCGCTCTACCGTCTTTGTAGTAAACCCTCTGTAGGCTCCTTTAAAGTTGCCCACTGAATTTATACACACACACACCACGGCCTCCCCCATACCAGCCAAGGCGAGATGTTTAAAGTGAGATGCTTAAAGTGCACATGGTGTGTTGGGTGAGGGTGGTTGGAGGAGGAGGTGGGGAAGTGGTGTAGAGGTGGTGATGGTTAGAGGTGGGTGGCTGAATGTAGGAGGGTGCAGCACCACACCACACGCCAAAGTCCCTGTTTTAAAGAATGTGAATTATTTATGTGTGCGCGTGCGCTAGTCTATTGCTGCTGACACAGCTTCTTATGTATTTCCTAATTAGGCAGGGAGGGGGGTACGTGTTGGAATTGGCCGGGGTAGGGAGGTGTGCGTGTGCGTGTGTGTGTGTGTGTGTGTGAGACACAAGTATGCATTTGCATGTTTTTTCAAGTGTGTAACCTTGTGCTGCACACACACACACACACACACACACACACACACACACACACACACACACACACACACACACACACACACACACACACACACACACACGTGTGAGGTATTGGATTGGATTTAGTGGTCACGCCAGTGAATGGAGGCCGAACAGTGTGCGTGCACTCACACAGGCACGCGCACACACACACACACACACACTCACACTCACACTCGGCCAGTTGGCGCGGGCGGCACGGCAGCCTCTTCAGGAGTGCTGGTCACACAGGGCCGGACCGTAACGCGTAATGAGCACGGGGAGAAGTGGGCTCGCACTTTTCAATTATTCATTGATTAGACACACAAGCACACATGTACACGCACACACACACACACACACACACGCATGCACACACGCATGCACACACACACACAGCTCCGTGCTCCCTTCGTTCCCACTATCCTCCACCCACTCATTTACCTCACTTGCATTATCCCCCCTCCCCTCCTCCTCTGCTGCCTCCTCCTTCTCCCTTTCCTTCTTCCATCCTTCCTTCCCTCATCCTTCCTTCCCTCATCCCTCTCTCCCTCTCTCTCTCTCTCTCCCCCCTCATCCCTCCCTCCATCTTCATCCCTCTCCCTCCCTCCCCCTCATCCCTCTCCCTCTCCCTCTCTCTTTCCCCCCTCATCCCTCTACCCCTCCCCCTCATCCCTCTACCTCTCTCTCTCCCTCCCTCTCTCCCTCTCTCTCTCCCTGCCCCCTCTTCCTCTCTCCCTCCCCCTCTCCACCACAGCCTCGGTCAGCTTGGCCGCAGCGCCAGATCATTAAAAGGGGGATAATGAGGGGGATCGTTTACCTTCGTTAAAGCACTATTGATCTGTCGCCGGCTAAACAGATATCTCTGTCACATCCCAGACGCCCACACACACACGCGTACGTACGCATACACTACACACACTGCATTACACATGCAAACAAACACGCGCTGCAAACCACATACCGCACACACACAGACGCACAAGCAACATGTGCGGCGTTGATGGGGACACATGTTACGTGTGATGTGTATTCATGGCCCACCACCTGTCTCAATCTTCCATCCTTGTCTTGTCCTCTCCTCTTCTCTCCTGTTCTGTGCTCCCCTCCCCACTCTTGACACCGTCCTCATCCCCTTTATTTATCTCTCTCCCTCTTTCTCTCTCTCTCTCTCTCTCTCTCTCTCTCCCCCCCCCCTCTCTCTATCTTTCTTTATTTCTTTCCCTCTGTCGCTCTATCTTGCGTTCTTTTTTCTTTCTTTCTCTGTCAATCTGTCTCTCGCTCTCTCTCTCTCTCTCTCTCTCGCTCTCTCTCTATCTCTCCTTTCCTGACAGATTGCGCGTAAGAGACACAAGGTGATCAGCACGTTCCGCAGTCCGATGGGCCAGACGCGGCCGCCTGCCCAGCTCAAGCACATCGCCCTCATGCCCCTCTCGCAGATCCGACGGGTACTGGACCTGCAGGACACAGAGGGTAAGTCGCTCACAGCACCATGACTAGACTACCCCAACTAGCCTGCCCCAGCACCATGGCTACCCCAGCACCATGGCTACCCCAACTAGCCTGCCCCAGCACCATGGCTATCCCTACTGACCTGCCCCAGCACCATGGCTACCCCAGCACCATGGCTACCCCAACTAGCCTGCCCCAGCACCATGGCTATCCCTACTGACCTGCCCCAGCACCATGGCTACCCCAGCACCATGGCTACCCCTACTGGCCTACCCCTGCACCATGACTAGACTACCCCAACTAGCATGGCTACCCCAGCCAGCCGACCCCAGCACCCTGACTACCCCTACCAACATACCCCAACACCATGGCTACCCCCAACACCCTACCCCAGCACCATGACTACCCCAGCCAGCCTACCCCAGCACCATGGCTACCCCTAACACCCTACCCCAGCACCATGACTACCCCAGCCAGCCTACCCCAGCACCATGACTACCCCAGCCAGCCTGCCTCAGCACCATGGCTACCCCTACCAGTTTGCCCTAGCAATAATGAATACCCCTAAGAAAAAATTACAAACGTAGAATTAAAAATATTGACTGATACGTGGGTTTACCGGTTTGTAAACAATCCCTGGCTACACGATCCTGGATCCCTGGCGAACCTAGTGGTGGCGTTCCTGACCGCAGGGTGATGCTATTGAAAATCCCATAGAGGTTTTTTTTTTAACCCACAATGACATGACGCTGAACTTATCCACCAGACACATTTTTTTAAAGAAAAAAAATCCCTTTCATATGATACAGAGGTTAGGAACGCTACCCGCAGGGGGCGATGAGATTACTTTGAGAGCGCTTTTGCTATCTGAATGGTCTGAACATTATAATCAGCATAACAGCCTCAACTGCACGTGTTCTATAATTCAGATGGATATATCGCTTATTCATATCCCACGGCACATACACATGGCCCTGTAATTTTTCCACCAGTACCCTGGTATCTTCATTGAGTCATCACACTGTACATGTTCTCCCCAAGTGCCCCCATGCTGCTTGCTGTACATTGGCTCATCAGCCACAGTCGTTTCTATAGGAAAGAGAGAGGGATGAGGGAGGGAGAGAGGGAGGGAGGGAGAGGGAGAGAGGGATGGAAGGATGGAATATATAGGGAACTGTGTAGCGAATACAAGCGTTTCTATAGGGGGTGGGGTGGTGGAAGCTGTGCAACAAATACAAGCGTTCAGGCAGCACATTAGCAGATTTGCACTATTAATACTTTATTCAAACAGAGAGGAAAGCAAACCCCTCTGGGGAAACTCTCCGAGCCTGCATAGACTTGCAGCTTGCCGGAAGACTCTCTGTGAGTCATACGTTACGATTTTGTATGGACGTGATGTTCTCAAGTGTCTGAATCAGGACCCCTGACACCCTTTAAGTAATAAAAGGCCGTTAGGGACATCATTGACGGTGAGAGAGTGGGATTTTCCTCAAAGTGAAGTGTCCTAACCTTGCTAGGATGAGTGACGTCCATTGGCGCCCGGTGTATCCAATTATTAATTACACTTTGAACTCGTGATCGAATACTCTTTGGTGAAATTCTCGAAAAATGGGCGTTACTCGTCCTAATAAGGCTTGGACACTTCACTTTGAGAAATATCCAGAGTGTGTGTATGTATTGGAGCAGTGGAAACCAATGCTGTGTGTTTGTATGAGTGCAACGGGCACCATGACAACTCTGGCAATTGACAATGGGACTTTAGAACAGCTGTTGTGCTCCCATACAGCTCCTCTGTGTGTGTGTGTTTTTAAACCTAATCCTGGCGGATTTTTCTTTCTCTTTTTTTAAAAGATATTTTTGGGCTTTTTATGCCTTTATTGTGACCGGACAGGACAAATGAGTGGGGAGAGAGAGACGGGGAAGGTTCGGCAAATGACCCGGGCCGGAATCGAACCCAGTGCCCTACCGTTAGGCTATGGCAGGGACCCTGTGGACTTTTTTCATAGGAAGTTTGGAGTCTTTTGAAATGTTAATTAAATTAATTAAAATGCAGATGTTATGGGAAACATTTCACACTTTACCAATTATTTTCTAATGTATATCATTGTGTATGTTTCTCTTTGACCGTAGGAAAGCAACCTGTGGGTATGTGAGCATTTGTGTGTACTTTCCACAACCATGTTTTTGACGAGAGCTTACTAAAAGTGTCTTAAAAGAAAAGTACAAACTGGAACAACAACCTGTGGACAAGGAGAAACAATAACTTGCTCTGGCAAAAGACTCACTTCATGAACAATGCAGATCCATTTACTATATGGAGAAGTGGCCCATGCCAAGTGGATGGGAAATAAGGTATTTCACTCTGTACCAATGCTTTGCAAACAGACTGTATAATACATCATTAGCTGTAAGGTTTTTTGTGACCAAGGTAAAAAAAAGCCCTTGTGTTTGTATTTTATCAATATAATGCATTTTATTAATATAATAATTTTCGTACATTCTTTCCACAACCAAGAGCTTACCAAAAGCCCCTAAGAAAAAGTGTTTTTCCCCCTTTTGAAAGCAATATCAATCTATAGAGAAAGGTGGAGTAATATTTTTTATCGGCCTGTTGAAACCATGCTCACTTGATGAACAGTCCAGATCCATTTAGAAATATATGGAGGGAAGCTCAATCTCCATCTCCTAGCAACAAGTATCTCCCTGATCTGACCTCCTTGTCTTGTTTCATGTTTTTATGTCGGAATTGTGTTCCAGGAAACAATCTCTGTTCAACTCGAATTGCCATGGAAATGAATAGCCCTAATGAGCGTGTGTGTGTGGGTGAGGGAGTCATACACACATGCACTCTGTCTCTCTCGCTCTGTCTCTCTCTCTCTTGCTTTGTTTCTCTCTCTGTCGCGTTGTCTCGCACTTGCTCTGTCTCTCTCTCTGTCGCTCTGTCTCTCTCCCTCATGCACAATATGTCATTCATGTGCTTTTACCTAGAATTTAAAAAAAGAAAATGTCTTGCTTGAACTGCCCTTCAACCATTCCCAGACCAGTGGGAGTATTGAGGTTGGCTTTAGAATAATGCATCATCAGGTGGACTGGCATCAAGTGCAGCCATCATGGGGAGCTTTTCAAGGATCAAGCTTCCCTCTCTCTTCACTTTATTCTTTTCTTTCCCCTGTTTTGTTTCCCTTTTTCCTTTCCTTAATGAGCTCTCGCTTTCTCTCTCTCGCTGTCTGTCTCTCTCTCTCTCTCTCTCTCTCTCTCTCTCTCTCTCTCTCTCTCTCTCTCTCTCTCTCTCTCTCTCAATGCGTTTCATTACCCTTTCCGTTTCTTGCTTTCCTTGTTTTTTAATGTCCTTCCATTCTTTCATCTTATTCCATTATTTTTCAAGCCTTTTGTCTCAGTTCTTTTCTTTTCTCTCTCTCTTTTTTGTGCTCTTTCTTGTCCGTTGGCACCCACAGGAAACTAACGAACAGGACGTCCGTTGAGTACATAAGTCGAGTTTTTGTCTGCCAGTTAAAACCACATTCCCGCACCACACCAGACCACATTCTCACTCCACATCACAACAAACCACATTGTCACACTACTACACCACACCTCACTACACCAAACCACATTGTCACACCACAACACAACACACCACATTGTCACACTACACTACACCACACTGGGGGGATGGGATATCGGTATCGGTGTATCGGTATCTGGTTCAGATATCAACATAATTCAGAGATCGGATCGGATCGGAATTTTCCCAAAGTTTCGTAACTTTCCTGATACTGACATTGAGCCATTTCCAATGTTAATTTAAAATCATAACACTTGCATATTAGTTTTCAGGATGGGATTGTTACTTTTTTACTTGTGACTTTTTACTTATTAATTGGTGTCCTGTTCTTCTAACTTCCTTCTCTGACCAAACAGCCTACTTGGGCCTACCTCAAGTTGAAACCCATGCATATATGTGGTTTTGGTATAGGATCGGAGTAGTATCTGTATCGGCAGATATCCAAATTTAGATATCGGGATCGGATCGGAAGTGAAAAAATGTGTATCGGTGCATCCCTAACCACACCACACCACACCAAACCACATTGTCACACTACTACACCACACCACACCAAACCACATTGTCACACTACTACACCACACCACACCAAACCACATTGTCACCTCACTACACCACACCACACCAAACCACATTGTCACACTACTACACCACACCACACCACAACAAACCACATTGTCACACTACACCACACCTCACTACACCAAACCACATTGTCACACTACACTACACCACACTACACAAAACCACATTGTCACACTACACTACACTACACCACACACCAAACCACATTGGCACACCAAACCACATTGTCACACTACTACACCACACCTCACTACACCAAACCACATTGTCACACTACACTACACCACACTACACCAAACCACATTGTCACACTACACTACACCACACTACACCAAACCACATTGTCACACTACACTACACCACACCAAACCACATTATCACACTGCACCACACCACACCAAACCACATAGTCACACTACACTACACCTCACTACACCAAACCACATTGTCACACTACACTACACCACACTACACCAAACCACATTGTCACACTACACTACACCACACCAAACCACATTATCACACTGCACCACACCACACCAAACCACATAGTCACACTACACTACACCACACTACACCTCACTACACCAAACCACATTGTCACACTACTACACCACACCTCACCACACCAAACCACATTGTCACACCACACCACACCAAACCACATTGTCACACTACTGCACCACACCACACCACACCACACCACATTCTCACTCCACGCCACACCTCACCACACGGCGCCACACTGTTAATGCCTCAGATGTGGGGCGTGAGCACTTGCCGCTCACCACAAGTGGTTACACAAGACGCTGCTGGCAAGTGAATAATTAAGAAATCCACAAGGGGGCCCACAGGCTTTGTTGAAACAAATGGGGGTGATCAGGGAAATCTGTGCACACCTATGCATTATTCCATCTTCGCTGATGTGTTGGACATTAGGAAGGCATGAACTAAACATTTATATAATTTAAAAAAAAAAAATGCTGGCTTCCTTGGCTTTGTCAGCAGAGGACAACAGAGATTACAGTTTCGATTTATTAAATTATTTTATTCATTTAAAATTAATATTTATTTTATTCAGTTAGTTATTTTTCATCCTCTATCCTGTCGCTCACACAATCCCTCTCTTACTCCTGCCTTTTCTTTCCCTCCTTTCCTCTCCCACCTCTCTCTCGTGCACACGCCTGCTTCTCTCTGCCTCTCTCTCTCTCTCTCTCTCTCTCTCTCTCTCTCTCTCTCTCTCTCTCTCTCTCTCTCTCTCTCTCTCTCCCCCCCAGCCTTTCATTTTCTTTCCGCCCCCCTTTTTGTATCTCTCTCTCTCCCTCTTATACTCTACTTCCTTCCTTCTGCTCCGCTCCTCTCCTCTCCTCTCCTCCTCTCTCCTCTGTGCTGCCTTGGGCTCCCCTGACAGGCCTGATGAATGTTTGCTCTGGCTTCCTCTCCAGGTCTTATCCGCACAGCTTACTTTAAAATAAGGAGAAGGGGGGAGAGCAGGGAGACAAAGGGGGAGATATGCACACAGAGGCGGCGGAGGTGGTGGTGGAGGAGGCAGGGGCTGGGTTACAGTAGGGGGGGGGGGGTTGCGCTAAAAGCTCAGCACTCATCTCTGGGCAGTGTTTCCCACAGAAATTTTGGAAACTATGGGGGCAGCCGGGGTTTATTTTGTCCGGGGGGGGGGTCTTTGTATTCTTGCAGTTTAAATGCAAAACGGCAAAACAATGACTACAGTATGACATTGGCGCATGGAGAAACTGTAGGCCTGGGCCTATATTTCAACCATTTCTATTTTGAGAAATAAGGCTACATAACCCATGACTTGTATAATAGTAGTACATTGTTATTGTCAAAAAATGCAGTACAGTGAATAATTTCTGTTTACAACACAGTTTCATTCGTCCCTCATGCAGGGGTCTGGGAAACAATAATAAAATAAAATAGGAGCAGGGATAAGAATTTAACAGCACTGTGAAATTTGTTAACGCATAGACAAAAAGGGTCTTAGAGGGTAGGCTATGCCTTTTCCCCACACTATCTGTATCTGTAGGCGTACACATTCTACATGAGGGGTGCTGGTCACAGGGCCAGTTTTTTCCAAATTCCTCCCATTAACAAGGGCTGAACACAACATATTACACATTTATGTCTATATTCACATTCATTACACATTAATTTCTATATGCAGCCCGATGTCTCCTGTGTCAATGAAGGTCTGTCACCAAACTCATTACAACTGTAAAACAAAGCCTAGGGAGTGTTAGTAAACTCATCCCAACTGTCCCTTCTCTGAAGGTTTTTTATATTGCTCCCAAACTCAAGTAAACTACAACAACTTGACTAGGCTTTTGATCCCTGTCTTTCAAGCACTTGTGGTTCTCTCTATAGCAGGGTGCCCAACCTTTTTTTTAACCAAGATCTACTTTTGAAGTTGATGGTCTGCCATGATCTACCAAGTCAAATTCAAGGATGTCAGTTATGAACATTTTAAGACCACCATTTATTAATCACCATTATTATGAACAAAATGTTTTCAGTAGGCTACTATGGCCGTATCTTTTCAGTGTGTTTTTAAAGTGTGTTGAATAGCCTATCTTTACAAAGCAATGCAGCACTGATAGTATGCAGAGATAATTTCAGTCATACACAAGTCATAAACAACTGAAACAATTTCAAAATGATAAACATTTGGTATATAAAAGGCACATAGGCCCTATTTCTAAAATATGATGAAGCATTATCATGCCTTCAGTGGTATAGGCTACAAACTAAAAAGGGCTCAGAAATTCACCATTTGTTATGGGTAAATAGTAGGCTAGAGAGAGAGAGAGAGAGAGAGAGAGAGAGAGAGAGAGAGAGAGAGAGAGAGAGAGAGAGAGAGAGAGACCGAGAGAGAGAGAGAGAGAGCGAGAGCAATGAGAGAACTCATTGGATTGGTTAACACCCCTGTTAAGTGTGACTATGAAGGTTTTTTTTCAGCTCTCTGGGACAGTAGCCACAGCAAAGGCTTTCTATTGTGAGTTTGGCCAATCGTTTTGTCCACAACTGAAACAAGAAAACAGCACAAATTGAAGTGAATTCCATACATGTCAACAACTAACATTTCCCTTACACGCGGCACGCGATGTAAACGCAGTTAGCGATGATGCATGCGACTAGCGATTTGGACGAAGATCCTCGCATATCGGCGTGTCATAACGCATCGTTGCGCACCTGTTCTGTTACTCACCCGATGTTACACGTGTGCACACATGAATCAATTGTAATACCCTTACGGTCACTTCCTAATGCTTTCCCCTCATTCTGTGTTACCGTGGGACTACTTATCCAACCAATACAGAGTCTATAGGTTGTATTTACTCCAGGAGGAAAATGCGAAGGAAATTCAAAATCGTAATTCAAATCGTTTTTAACAAAAACGGATATCGTTTAAAAAAAAAAAAAAAAAAAAAATTTAAAAAAAAAAAATTTTTTTTTTTTTTTTTTTTTTTACATTTTCGTAAACTATGGCGGCCAAATTTAAACTATGGCGGGCCGCCATAGTTTCCTTAATGTATGGGAAACACTGCTGGGCATTGGTGCCAGATCAACCCTAACCTCCAGCACACACACACACACACACACACACACACACACACACACACACACACACACACACAAACACACATTCGCTTTTAGTCATACATGGCTACTGGCCAAATAATAACATACAGTATATGCACCCAAGGATGTATCTCCCCATGTCACCTACCACATGCATACTTTCTCCCCAGTGCTGTAGTGAACTCCCTACTTCTGCCTCTATTTCTCTTTAGTGTCTTTTTGTTTTCTGTCTATCTGTCTGTCTCTGAGCTTAAAAGTAGAAGTCTGCAACTTGTTATAGTCACCTTACCTTGGAGTGTCATGGGACTCCGGAAGTGCAGTAATACATGAAGTAGCCTAGTGTGGAATAAGACGAGTGCTATGACTGTGTCTGTAGTTTTGTTTACAAAATGTCAGCGCTCCTTTCGTTATCTTAACCAAATGGGTCCGGGGAAGTGGGTAGCTGCCAAAATACATGATTTCGCTGGAGTTTTGAAGGATGGGGCAGGAAGTACAGGAGTACGTCTTTATTTTTCAACTGAACTTGGGATATACGTGCATTTAGCAATTGCAGATTTAGCAGTTTTCAACTTCAGGTGTTCTGATAATTCATTCACAACGTCCAATATCCACAATCAAGGCTTTAGGGCGTAAGACTTTTAGCTCAAAGGTTGCCGGTTAGACTCCCGACCCGCCAGGTTGATTGTGGGAGTAATTAGCCGGTGCTCTCCCCCATTTTCCTCCATGACTGAGGTACCCTGACCCCATAGTACCATCAAGCCGCAATGTTCCCTTGGGGCACCATTGGGGGCTACCCCCTTGCACGGGTGAGGCATAAATGCAATATCATTGTCTGCCGTGTGCACTTGTGTGCTGTGCCACAATGACGATGGGAGTTGGAGTTTCCCAGGTGGTGTCAACAGGAAATATTACAGACGGCAGATTTAATCTCAGGCCATCCACCCTGTTCTCTCTCCATCTCCAGAGTGCCAGAATGCCTTTGCGTTGGTGGTGCGCCCGCCTACGGAACAGGAGAACCTGCTGTTCAGCTTCCAGTTGACTGCCGAGGACACGCTCAAGGCGGCCTGGCTCAAGACCCTGTGCCGACAAGTAGCCAACACCATCTGCAGAGCCGACGCCGTGAGTCACACACACACTCACACTCACACTCACACACCATGCGCCACGTACGCACACACACTCAGTTACAAATAAAGCATCCATACATACATTATAACTGATGTGGCTCAAGACTCTGTGTGGCCAAATGGCTAACACCATCTGCAAAGCCAACGCTGTGAGTCACACACACACACACACACACACACACACACACACACACACACACACACACACACACACACACAATGTAATAGAGCAGGTTACACCAGAAACCAGAAACACTCAAACCAACACACACACACACACACACACACACACACACACACACACACACACACACACACACACACACACACACACACACACACTTGCATTACAGATACTTCTTCCCATCCCTCTCAACCTCCCTCCCTCTCGTTCACCATTGTCTGTTAGTCATTGCGGTCCATCTCCAAGAGAGACATGCATGTGCATGCTAAATTGTTCTCCGCTGCTAGGATACCACACACACACACACACACACACACACACACACACACACACACACACACACACACACACACACACACCCTCCACTTCCCTCCCTTCCTTAGCAGCATGGAATGGAACACATACACACACACACGTCTCCTGATGCTGACGAGGGCCACTGCAAATGTAATTGTTTACTCCGCGGGGCAACCTCGCCCCCTTTTTATTTTTCCATTTTAATTTACTTACCGTTATTATCAACAAGGCCTTTAAATTACAGAGTATATTGTCCTGCGCAAAGCGAGTGGGGTGGACGGAGGAGGTGGGTAGGGGTGTCGCACCCAACTTTAATCCTATTAGATTGTCTGCCGTGCCTCAGCCTGGAAGAGCGATTAATGTAATTAGAAGTGGAATTGAACTTGAACTTTACACTTCAGACAAAGATGGTGTTAGCGAAGCCCGAGGCAGTCCTGAAGCCAGAGCCAGGAGCCAAACGGGCAACGCTCGCGCACACACACACACACACACACACACACACACACACACACACACACACACACACACACACACACACACACACACACACACACACACACACACACACACACACACACACACACACACACACACTAGGCACATGCACACACTAGGCACGAGCACACACACACACACACACACAAGGCACGTGCACACACACACACACACACACACAAGGCACGTGCACACACACACACACAAACGTGTACAGTAATTGGCTTCCTGTTCTTAGACAGACGTCCATGTCTAACCCCTGTCATAATTAACTTCGCCGTGGCTCTCCCTGCCTCTGCCCCTCTCCTCTCTCCTCCCCTCCCTCCCTCTCTCCTCTTTTCTCTTCTCCTCCCCTCTCCCCTCTCTTCTCCTCTCTTTTCTCATGCTCTCTCCTCTCCTCTCCTCTCCTCTGCCCCTCTCCTTTCCCTTCCTCTCCTCTCCTCTCCCTCCCTCTTCCTTCCCCTTCTCTTTTCCTCTCCTCTCCTCTTTTCCTCTCCTGTCCTCCTCACACCTGCAGTTGCTCAGGCGTCCACTAGGTGGTGGTGTTTGACTCCAATACCCAGCAGGCCTTCACTTCCTTAACTTGGCTGTCTTGTTCTGTCTGCCTTGGATGTGTGTCAGTATTGTATTGTGTTGTGTTGTGCAGTGCTCTCTTGTGCAGGCTTGCTTTTGCTGCCGATTTCCTCTCTTCCGCTGTCTCTCCCTGTCGGTCTACTCCTCCTCTCCCTTCCTCATGCATATCTCCCACTCTCTCTCTCGCTTTCTCTCTCTCTCTCTCTCTCTCTCTCTCTCTCTCTCTCTCTCTCTCTCTCTCTCTCTCTCTCTCTCTCTCTCTCTCCTTGTCTGTTATTCCCTAGTTCCCCTCTCTAGTGTGTTCATCTCTTCCCCTCTCTTGTTTCTTTTCTCTCCCTTCATCCCTCTCTTCCTCTCCCTCTTCCTCTTCCTCTCCCTCTGCCTCTCTGAATGCCAATGAACCACAGGCTGATTGTGAAAGCTGGACGGCGACTCCTGCAACTCTCTCTCTCTTCTTGCCGGCGTTTTGACAGCTAAGCAAGAAAGAGAAGGGGAGGGGGGAGCCTCCCACTTTATTTATTTATTTATGTATTATTTCCCTGTCTTGTCTCCACATGCACACACACACACACACACACACACACACACACACACACACACACACACACACACACACACACACACACACACACACACACACACACACACACACACACACACACACACACCATACACCTACCGATACGCACAAACATACACATACTGCATACATACATGTACACACACTACAGGAGGACCTTATTCAGTGCACAGATCCCGACTCGCTGCAAGTGAGCACCAAAGATATGGACAGTACGCTGAGCCGGGCCTCCAGGGCCATCAAGAAGACATCAAAGAAGGTATGGGGGTGCGGGTGGAGGGGAGGGGATGGATGGATGGATGATGAAGGCCGTTTGGAAAAGTGTGTGTAGATATGTGTGTGTTACTGTATGGGTTTTATCTGTGTGTGTGTGTGGTGATGGATGTGTGTGTGGGTGTTGTGCATAAGAGCGTGCGTGTGTGTGTGGAGATAGATGGATGGGTGTGTGTGTGTGTGTGTGTGTGTGTGTGTGTGTGTGTGTGTGTGTGTGTGTGTGTGTGTGTGTGTGGAGGGGTGTGTGTGTGTGTGTGTGTGTGTGTGGAGGTGTGTGTGTGTGTGTGTGTGTGTGTGTGTGTGTGTGTGTGTGTGTGTGTGTGTGTGTGTGTGTGTGTGTGTGTGTGTGTGTGTGTGTGTGTGTGTGTGTGTGTGTGTGTGTGTGTGTGTGTGTGTGTGTGTGTGTGTGTGTGTGTGTGTGTGTGGAGATGGATGTGTGTGTGTGTGTGTGTGTCAGCTCCCACTAGCCAGCTCTCTGTTCATGTTCCATTAGTAATCAGTGTGAGAGCTGTGTGTGAAGCCCGTGGGTCTCTGGTGGCAGGCAGGCAGGCAGCCCCCACCCCCACCCCCACCCCCTACCCCCACCAGAGCACTGACCCTGTTAATGCCTAGCAGCTCAGGGTTCAGCAGCAGGCCTCAGATCTGACGGGCAGTGGCACGACACGGCAACACGCTGCCTTTCATGTCCCCACCCTGAGAGGGGAAAGCCTGTTTGTCTCAGGAAGGACCTCTGTATAGCGTTGAGAGTAGTGAAAAGGGGAAAGTTTGACCGTGTTTCGTGTAGTGTGTTGCTTTGTGTGGCTGACATTTATTCAAAGGCTTTCAAAACTGTGTGTGTTTGCTTGTGTGCGTGATGTGATGTTAAATGTCTGTGTGTGTGGAATTTGATGTCTGTGTGCGTGATGTTAAATATGTGTGTGTGTGTGTGTGTGTGTGTGTGTGTGTGTGTGTGTGTGTGTGTGTGTGTGTGTGTGTGTGTGTGTGTGTGTGTGTGTGTGTGTGTGTGTGTGTGTGTGTGTGTGTGTGTGTGTGTGTGTGGCAGGTCACCAGGGCCTTCTCCCTGACCAAGACCCCTAAGCGTGTGTTCCAGCGAGCGCTGATGGTGGGCAGCACCCCAGAGAAGAGCCCTGGAGCCATGTCCACCACCTCCGAACACATGAGCAGGGCAGGCAGCAGCTCCACACTGTCTGTGAGTCACACACACACACACACACACACACACACACACACTGTCTCTCTCTGTACCGTTTTATTTGCATTGACAGATATGCTTTTATCAGTAAACACACACACACACACACACGCACACTCTCAGACACTGTTTGTTTGGCAGATGCTTTTCTCCAAAGGCATGTACAGACAGGAACAAATTCAAAAAACAAGGTCAAGAAACTGTGTAACAACCTACTCTTACATTTTAGATGTGTTTAATTTCACTTTCAGGGTTTCCAGAGAAGGGAACTCTATATAACAAAATCCCTAGCCTAGCGCAGCCAGACCCGTACAGCAAAAAGCTGTACCAGGGTCTAGGAGGGCTGGGCGGCAGTGTGGGCGGGATAAACGGTTGCTTCAGCACTCAACGTCACGCAATAGGATGGTGGAACAACCAATTCCCACACACTTCTGTGTAACGTCACAGCTGTCTTTCACAACGTACACGCGACACGCCCCTTTGTAGGTGCAGCGGCAACTTCGAGCCGTCGTAGCAGTGAATTCGTGTGATGACCACAGCCACAAACAAGTTTCCTAATAAATCGTGTTTTCACTTATACAGTTCAAAAATGCATCGTTTTCAACCACATGGCCCTCCTTGATCAATCAGCGAAATGTCGAGCAATTTGGGGCTTGTTAAATGGTTATATTTATGATTGTTGTCAACATGGCATGTTCGGTGTTAGCCAGCTAGCTGTATACCCATAACTAATACATGGCTAGCCGCTAGCTCGGTAGACTAGGTGTCATTCCCATCTATTTAGTAAGCGACTTACAGACTTTCAAAGCTCCCAAATGTTTTTAATGACATGGATCTTATTAGAATTTGGGGCAGGTATATAATACAAGGCTGGATACCTAGCTCTGTTATTGACGACAGGTTAGCTAGCCACTAGCGAGGGCCTCTTTGTAGGTGAAGCGGCAACTTCCAGCCGTCGTAGCAGTGAAAGCGTGTGATGACCACAGCCACAAACACGTTTCCTAATAAATCGTGTTTTCACTTATACAGTTCAAAAATGCCTAGTTTTCAACCACATGGCCCTCTTTGATCAATCAGCAAAATGTTGAGCAATTTGGGTCTTGTTTACATGGTTATATTTATGATTTTTGTCAACATGGCATGTTCGGTGTTAGCTAGCTAGCTTTATACCCATAACTTTCCCTGATTGTCGCTCCCAACGCAGGACGCTCCCCGGTCAGCTCGCTCCCACTAGCCAGACTATCGATCCCATCTATTTAGTAAGCTACTCAAAGACTTTCAAAGCTCCCAAATGTCTCGTTTTTAATGGCATGTGTCTTAGAAATTGGGGCAGCAATTTCATTCTACACCTACAGTAGTGGTCTGATAATAGCGTGTGACTATCTGGTTCTGTAAAATGCTCAACTTAGCTTACCGAGCTAGTTTAAAACATCGAATGATCAAATGGTAATGTGTTGAGATCTATTTGTGTCCGATAAGTTCATGGTGTATTATTACATCAATCCATGTCAGCCACGAAATGTATTATCATCCAGGCTTTTTAAATTAAGTAAACACTTTCGTGCTGTACTTAGCACGGACGGACACCATGCTTCTTCTTAGAAAGTTTCCTGTTTACTAGGTAGCCCGGCCCCCCTCGCGATTTGATTGGCCCTGTCATCGGATAACTTTCAGCCTCGCAAAACGACCGGGGTCCGCTAGACTGCCCCCGGGAGCAAATTCAATTTGCGGTCGCTAGGGGCGTCTAGATTTCTAGGCTACAAAATCTCCTGATATTGAGCTTCGCCATCAGTGTATTTTTTCCACATCAAGAAACATACGTTTACAACATATCCTGTCTCTTTGACTCACCCTTGTACAAGGGAATTTGTGTTTAACCAGAGTTTATTAACAGGAATGTAATTTTTGTGAAAAGTCAGTCTGGAGTCAGTCTCATGTCAGGAAAAGCATGAATATTTCAGATATATTTCAGCTTCACAAGTGTGCACACTGATGTTTTAAGAAAGGCGTTTAAATCAGTACACAGATTCTTGTCATTCATTCTGTGAATATGAGAATAGTTGTCAAGAACCCTTTGCACTTGCATTAGAATGCACCCAAATTTCTCTCCACATTGGCCATGACCCTGTTCTCTATTACGTTTTAAAAATGTGCAAAAAAAAGAGGAGAAAATGAACCTCTGCTTGAATGTTTAAGCCAAATCGCTTGTGAAAAATGAGTTGAGGTCAACTTTTATTTTTCACTTCCACAGGTGATGTATTTGGCAGAGGCACATCCTCTCCTTCTTGAGATGTTAACCTTTTTTATTCCCGCCATTGACATCTCATTTTTTTGTGCAGTCAACTTCAAATCGGAGAGATGAATTGCCTAACTGCTTAATATTTCAGGAAACCGTTGGCAGTTTTTTGGGGAAGTTGTGGAAAAAGAAATTGGAGAGCCAGTGGCATGGCAAAAGAGTGTGGAGTTCTGCAGGATGGAATCCATAAAGTCTCCTCTCTCTCCTCTCTTGCCTTCTGCTCCTCGATCTTTCATTCATTCCTTTTGCTCTTCTCTTTCCTCCTCCTTTAATCTTTTCCTATTCAACTCAACCTTTCTTTCTTTTCCGCTCTTTTTGTACTTGCACACTCCGACGTGGGCACGCAATTGCTATTCCCTCGCTCTGTCTGTCTCTCTCTCTCTCTCTCTCTCTCTCTCTCTCTCTCTCTCTCTCTCTCTCTCTCTCTCTCTCTCTCTCTCTCTCGGTCTTGGTCGCTGGCTCTCTTTTTCTCTGTTGCTGGCTCTCTGTCTACTTCTCTCTCTCTCTCTCTCTCTCTCTGGCTCTCTCTCTCTTTCTCTCTGTTGCTGGCTCTCTGTGTCTACCTCTCCCTCGCTCTCTCCTCCTCCCCTGCATCTCTCTTGCTTGTAGATTGGTCGTTCGGCTTCCACCTTCAGCCTCACTAGCCCGCTGAAGAGTGCTGTGGTGCAGCGCTCCAACTCTCTGGACCACCCTCCTCCTGCTCGGATGCCTCGCTTACCCATGTGCATACGTGTCCCCACCGCCCGGTCTGAAAACGCGGTTCCTTGCTCCGACCCCCCTCCTCATGACCAATCACAGTCTAGTAGGGGGCCCAGCAGGGGGACCAAGTGCCTGAGTCCCTCTGCGCGCTGCCAGGCTCCTCTGCAGCCTACGTCCCCCGTGTCTCCCTCCAGGGGCTACAGGGAGCTCCAGCTGCCCCGACACAAGGGCTGCAGGGAGACCCTCCTCTAGGGCGCTCCTCTCAGACCGTGAGCTCCGCACACTTCTCTCTCTCTCTCTCTCTCTCTCTCTCTAGCTCTATTGCTCTCCTCCTCTCCTTCTCCTCCTCTCTCCACTTGTCACTATTTGATGGTTCGGCGTAATAGATTCACCCTAATGCCATTTGAACCGTGACATCCATCCAGTTGTCCACCCTTGGTGTTTTCTGGCTTGGGCAAACATTAGCAGATTTACAGAGTTATTTGTGGTTATTTCGAATAGTTTGTCGGTGCATTCGCAGTATCTCCAAACTTTACCCCACAAAAATTATATGTCATGACACCAAACTTCTACAGTAGTACAGTACAGTAATAATAAACTCCTGGACTATTTCCAAACTTCTAAATGCTTCGTTTTGTGAGTAGAGACCATATATGTACTACTGCCGAAGTTTGGTGTCATGACATGTAATTTTTGTGGGGTAAAGTTTGGAGATACTGCGAATGCCCGGCAAACTATTCGAAATAACCATAAATAACTCGGTAACTCTGCTAATGTTCGCCCAAGCCAGAAAACACTTCGGCTGGACTACTGGATGGATGTCACGGTTCATATGGCATTAGGGTGAATGTACTCCGAACCGTTGCTTGAAGCCCTGTTCACATATCCAGCCACTTGCCCATTGCTCTGCAATCAGCCACAGAGAAATGTGTCTGCTTGTGATGTGTGAGGTAGTGAGTTGAGGTCATTGAAACTTGAGGGAAACAAGTGAGAGGATTACCGCTAAGAATGTGAAGGACATTGTTGATAAGCGTACAGTTCATTTCAGCTGTGGGTGGAAAAATAAGCAGGAAACCTTTACAACTATCGGCCAACTGAAAGAATTTCAAGCACAAAGCGATGGGCAAGCAGGGATATGTGGATGCAGCTTTATGTTGGCTCTCTCCTTTGGAAGCAGTCACCCCCTCTCCCGCCCTCCTCCTCTCCCTCCTGTCTGTGCGGCTTATTCCTGCACCCATATTTACGGTGAGGGGCATAATGACGGCACTGTCTCTCTAACTCCCCTCCTGGCTGGCCCTGCCTCGACTCCGCTCTGCTTCGCTGGCACGCGTCGGTGTGCGTTCCACCTCCACGTTCCTCGCTGGCATATGCGGCGCTAATGGAGAGGGGCAAATGCCAGCGCGTCCCGTCGCCCCGTTTAACCTCCCCGTGCTGCGGAACTTTAAACGATGGAGTTCGATGGAGCCCCTCGCTGTCTGTCATCCGTCCACGCGCCAGACAACCACCCCCCTGGCCCCCCGCCAGCTAATCTGCAGCCACCTACAGCAGTGAACATTGTGCTGGTGATTTAATCATTCTCCTGCTAATTTAATCCAATAAAACCGCGTCCGTCTGCCAAATGCAGCTTTAACGGAACACTGGAACGCACGAGGGTATGATGGTGGGAATTTATCGCCGGCGTTGCTTGAGCCAAGGAAGACTCTTTTTTTTGCGTTTTCTTTTTTTGGAAAAAAAAATCTTTAGGGTGGGTGCAGTTTATTGTTCTGGTTGCAGGCCCAGCTGTATTGATATCCAAGTGACAGTGAATGTGACTGCATACTTCAAGTCACAGGGACCTGTATTTCCAGTATGTACCAGGCATTTCCATTTAAAGGTAGCATCATACACTTTTTTTAACATGTGGAACTTACATTTAACACACCTTTTATGATGAATTGTATCAGATACAGATACAACTCGATTGTCTGCCTACATACTAATAATGATAATATTTTGTTGGGTTCTATGTACAGATACATTAATTGCTTTTCAAGGAATGACATGTACAAGTTTGTGGCTATCTAAAATGGCCTTACTATTGTGCTTACTGTGACTTAATTTGGCAGTAGTGGAATATGCCTGCGAACTGAAAGAAAGCAGGGATTCAGGAAGGCATACTCTAGAGTCTAGAACTCTAGATCAACCAGTTAAGATCCACATTTGCCTCACCAAGCATCTGATTTGCACAGGAGAACGCTATAATCATTAGGGTCTATGTGATTCTTTTCTTACATCCCCGCCCACATGTTTTTTCTAGAGTTCATGCTGCATCCCGATTAAAAGTCCTCCTGCCTCTCCGTATGTACGGCCGGTAAGAGGTTCCTTGCAATAGGCGATCGGCGCAGCCAGATGTGCCTTATGTTAATGCAAGGACATGTTTGCAGGCTTGGCAGGGAGTGTGGCGTGGGTGGGAGGGGAGACTGACTCACTGGTGGTGTAGGTGGGATCACCAATATGGTGGCGGTGGTGGAACTAATGGTGGCCTGGCGTTTGGTGTAACTCACTCTGCAGTGTGTGTCTGTGTCTGTCTGTCTGAATCTCTCTCTTTCTCCACCTCTCTCTGTCTGTCTATCTGTCTCTCTCTCTCTCTCGTTAGTGTATCGTCCCACTGCTTTGCCCCCCTGTATGCAGATGTGTGGAGGGCTCCGGGCCCCCCTCATCTGCATCCCGGGTGGTGGGGGGCAAAACACGGTCAACACTGTGTGACTGCTTTCCCCTCCAGCACTAACCTTGTACAAGCAAGTAGCTGGCAGTCACCATGAATTTATGCAAGCTTTCTTTTTATGTGCACCGCTCAAATTGGACTCAGTTATGTTCGGTATGATGGAAACAGAAAAATTGGGCGAAAAGAAGTCTCTGTTGGCTCTGTACATACAGCTCAGCTCTCCCTCGTGCTTGAGCATATGTATATTAGCTATCAACACTTAGGTTTTTCCATTACAGGTTTTTAAATTCTTCGTAGTGCACAAAAAAAAAACGTCACAATGCACTTGTTTGATTGTCAGCGCTTGTTTAAGTCTGTCTTGACAGGCTTTAATGTATCAGAATCAATACTTGGGAGTTTGGTGTTTTTCACATCGTGTTGTCCTTCTTATCATTCATTTTAATCTTTCTTTTCTCTTCCCTCCAGATGCTTCATTCTCCGTCCATGGTCAATTTGCCCTCTTTGTTTGAGCGGAAGTATCACACCTTCAGCCGATCCTCAACACACCTCATCTAAATGTTCTTCTTCGTCTTCTTCCGGATTTCACTCTAAGCTCCAAACAGTACTTACTTAACGTTCCTTAATCCTCAAAGGTACAGCATATATTTCCCCCCACACTTTCAAGTGTGTACCTAACACTTAGCTCAGACAAATATTGTCTGGCTTCAAACATATGAAGGATAATATATTTTTTTCTGTATTTCTTTCACTTATCTGGTAATGAAAGATTCAGGCACAAGTAATTAAAGCAGTTACTGACAAATGTATGTATGTTTCTTCACAGAAAAGGGCTAGACTTGTTTTCCGTAATTAACAGATGAAAGTACTCGCAAACATTTAATGGGAAAGACGCCTGTTTGGTTTCGGTTACCTTATCTGTCGGCTTTTATAAAGCTATTATATGTTTTACTTTTGTTTCCATGTGATCAGGATTAGTGGGGAATGAGTCACGTTAAATAGGCCATTATTTCCTTCTCTTTTGCTTTTTTAAAATTGCATTTTATTAGTTTGTATGTCTTGTGTATGTGTGTTCGTGTAGTCTTGCGTATTTATACACTGAAATCATTTATATAAATGGCCTATGTAAAGCCCTCTCAGCATTCCTCTTTTTTTCTATTTATGTAGTGTGTGAGTATTATCTTGTTTTTATTTTCTGTGATTTCTCCAAGTTCTTCTATAATATATTCATAGTGTCAAATATCTTTTCTTAATTCCTTTTCCACTGGAGAGAAGTTGAGTAGGACGAATGGTCCTCTTAAATCAATGAAGTCGCTTACACACAATAGTGACTTGAAAACAATGCCTTTTACGATTTCTAAGTGTGATTTGTTTGTTTTATTTCAATAAAAGAGGCAACACTCATTTGGACATCCTTATTAGTGTGCTTGTGTGTTTTACAATATTTTACCATTCAGAGTATGCATGGCTAGTTTCCTCTGACTGCATACAGTTTAAGAATGTTGCATTACATTGCACTTAGCTGATGCTCTTATCCAAACCAACTTGCCGTTATTACAGGGTTACAGTCCCTGGAGCAATGTGGGGAAGGTGTAAAGACGCATATTGTAGTTACTGGTAAGAGTGGAATTTCATCCTGCAACCCTCTGATCTAAAGACCGCGTCCCTAGACATTAGGACATCATGGGCAGGAAGGCAAATACTACCATGTAAACTGTTTATAGTTTATAACTGTTTCATTGTTAATTTCAAAAGGATGAAAATGGTCAATACCACACATGCTAGTTTGTTTGGGACTCAATAGAATATCGAAGAAAATGCAGTCCATTTCATGGACCCGTTAAATTGGCCCAGACTCCATGAAATTCTTCCAATGAAATCAATGTTAATCTCCACCAGAATTACACAAAGTTCAAACCAATGAAGCATGTGAGCGGCTGCTATTCTCTACAATTGAGTATCATTATTAATTTCCGCCATTTCCATTAACCCATGATCGTTTCAATGGCACAAACTCTCCTATGGGTCATTGTGTCTTCCATTAAATTTGGCAAATTTCCTTAAATGAAGCAAAACGATGGATAAAAATGTGAGTGCATCAAGATGGTGTTGGGGCTGTGCTGTAGTAACGTGCATGATGAAAGCTCATCTGGGAAACTCCAACTCCCATTGTCATTGTGATACAGCACACAAGTGTTCACTGCCAGAGGTGGAAGAAGTACAGAGGTTGTGTACTTAAGTAAAAGTAGAAGTACCCTGCGAAAAAAATACTCAATTGAAAGTAAAAGTTGTACACCAAAAATGTACTTAAGTAAAAGTCATAAGTGCTAACTTTTAAATGTACTTTCTGAGTACAAAAGTACAAGTATGTCTGCCTACTTGATCCAATAGGAAAAAGTTTCTGCAACGGTTTTCGGTTCTATTTGAACATGACTATGGAGTCCTGTTAATGTTTTTTAAAGTATCTTTTCTGTCTGGGTGTCAGTTTGAAAGAGGGGCTTGGTCCCGCCTCCCTGCCTGCAGCTGAGGCTACTCAAATATCCACGAAACACAACAAAAAAACCTAGGATAAATGTAACTAGTAACTAAGTCCACTTCTAGAAATGTAAGGAGTAGAAAGTACAAGTAATTGTCAAAAAAATGTATTGAGTAAAAGTAAAAGTCTGCATTTTTATTTTTACTCAAGTAAGTACAAATTCCAGAAAAAAATACTTAAGTACAGTAACGAAGTACAAATACTTAGTTACGTTCCACCTCTGTTCACTGCACACAACGAAATTGCATTTTATGCCTCACCCGTGCTGCAAGGGGGCAGCCCCTAATGGCACCCCAAGGGAGCAGAGCGGCGGGACGGTACTATGCTCAGGATACCTCAGTCATTGACGAGGATGGGAGTGAGCAATGGTTAATTACTCCCCCCACCAACCTGCCGGATCGGGAGTCGAACCGGCATCCTTTTGGATACAAGTCTGATGCCCTAACCGCTTACCCATGACTACCCATGTCATCATGTCGTGCATTGCATGTGTTTTAACTCCTCCCTGGTACTCAGACAAGAAAATGCCAAACCAATTATGTCCTTAAAATTACTCTTCACGTCCTCTTGAAATTAAACAACTCTTAACAGATGGGTAACTGTGTCTGAAGTTTAATCTCTCTTTTGTGCAAGCCAAAGTGAAATGTAGAGCCAGCTATAGGCTGGTTCTGCAGCTTTCAGGCACTGTAGGGAATAGATCAGAGCTGCTGTAATGTATCAATGCTCCAAGCTCAATCTCATGCACAGAACCCCCTCTAGTTTAAAAAGGGCGATGGATTTTTGGTGTAATGGTGGGCTTGTGGTGAGACTATGCCTTGGTTGGTGCTCCGTCATGGAAGGATTTTATTGGGAGTCGAAAGGATTTGGAACACTGCTCAAGACCAGGATGCGTAATGCAAAACACTGCACAATATAGTGAATATATCAGCCAAACATGTCAATATCGACCAAATAAATTGTGGTCAACAATGTTGATCAATGTTTTGGATCAGTCTCCTTCGGGCAAACTGACTATTTTATTTTTACAACCATAGCCTACCTCCTCATTTTCCACGACTTAACGTTGTCTGGGTGCAGCTAAGAACTTGCATGCTTCCACATAAAAATGTGATGGTCAGAAACGTACTATCGAATACATACTGTACACACATCAATCTTTCTTTGGTTAGTTTGATCTCTGTCTAGTTTTATAGCACTAATGACTCAGCCAAAAGGTATTGAAGGGTACTACTGAATAGTGGCCAATTATTCTATCCAGAACCTCTATAATTCAGTCAGATCACTCATCTGTCTTCTTTGAACATCCTGGTTCAAATAAATCCATTATTTTTCAATAATGGTGATACCTCAAGATTGGTATGACCATTTCAAGACATTGTACTTGTTCTTTTGCATTAACTCATTGTTGAATTTTGATCAGTGCAGTGCAATCACTGTCCTGCTGGAAAGCCCAAACTCAGTTCAGTCTTAATTTTGTGACTGACACTTGCACATTCTTTTAAAAAATCTACTATTTGACATGAATTTATGTGTGCATTTTTTGCCATGTCCACCTCCCATTGTTAAGGTCAAATAACTCTAGCTCAGTCTCATCTGACTACAGTATGATTTCCCAAAATACTTTTAGCTTGTCCAGGTAAGCTTTCTGCACAAGTTTAGCAACTTATTTCTGATGGATACACAGGAAAGCCTTTTTATGCATCACCCATCCAATGAGATTTTGCCTTGTGAAAAGCATATGCGGAAGGACCCATGTCTTAAGTCTGCACTATCAGCAGCTATGGTCTTGTTATGGAGGTGTTCTGTAGTGTGCCTGTTACCATTCTTACCATCCTTTACCCATGCCTTTTTAACTATTTTTCAGCAAACTACATTTTCCTTTCACGAGTACCATTACTATGGCTTTCCATGCTTTCCACTCAAATGAATTTCCATTTCTGGGTGTGGAGAAACATTGTCCAAGACTTCCAGATTACCTTGTTTACCTTCCTCATTTTTCATAGTAATGCATTGTCTTTGTTTGAAGTCTGCAAAGAGTTGTTCAGAGCCCACTATATTACCACTCTCCCAGATAGAATTTAGGACAAGCCTAGTGTGCTATTGTGTATGGTAAATAACATTTTAATGACCAATCACTGCTGTCTTAGTGACTGAAGGGATTCCAAAGTCATTAAAACCAGTTTGTGCTGCAAAGGTGAGCTCCACTTCATATTAATGGCATACCTTCTTTGGGGTGCCCATATTTATGCAAGCGCATATTTTTGTTTAAATCCACATAAAATTGTTTCCGTAACACCTAGGAAAATTCTTCCACTGCTGAAATGTTTCTCTTACCCTACATTGTAACATATGTTAACATGAAGTTGCCACTTTAAAAGCTCAATGAGAAATAACCCAATGTAATGATTTTCCAAACCTTCTCATGGCACTGTATCATCGACTTTCAAATGTCTTAGAGACTTGCTGTTGTGTCACTTAGGGGGGGCATGGCTTGGCTAGGTCCGACCTCCTCTAGAATTTATTCTAGCCCTTCTTATGGCCTCTGTCACCTGGTTCTCACGCATTGTCAATCGCTTAGCTCTCTCTGGAAAGGCCTAGGTGTGTTCAAAACAGCTCGAACCTGATTGGAGAATTCACGTGGCTTTTTTTTTTAAATCACGCACTACTTCAACCATTGACTTATACATACCCTGCCCCGGGATTCTGATTGGACAGGCTGTGAAATATCTGATTCTGTTCAGTTTGTCTAAGATTTCAGACCCTCGTGCGAGCTCTCAAAGTTTAACGAAGACGCACAAAGGGTCTGCGTGAGAGCCAGGCTATGGCCTCTGTACTGAACAGTGAATTGATTTGTAATGCAGAAATGGAAGAAAAGCTAAAATACAAAAGAGAATAATGAACTGTTTAGCCATTATATGTTTCCCCTTAAAAACTTTGACCTCACCTCAGCCCTTAATGCCCATGGGAAACAAAATCTGTACTATATAAGTGGTGTTTATACATTAATTTAAAAAACAGACCATGGGTGGCCAAAACCTCCCTCTGCATGGTGCTGTGCATTCAACTTCCCCAACACCCACCTAGTTCTCAATGCAATTTGAAGCTCTAGGCAGTAGGTCTCACCATGAGTTTCATATTAATTGCAAACACAAGCCTCTTTCTTGTAAAAGTTGATAACAAGGAGTAGGTGCCAAATTATACATTTTAAATGTCTGTCGGTGTGTGCTACTGTTATTTTTCCTGTCTTTCTGTGGCATAACTAGCAAGAGCTTGTTAGTGAAGGCAATGCATGGTGCTTTTGCTTCCTTCACTTTTACTTCTACGCACTGCAATGCCACCCACTCACACAGTGCATTGCTAATATAATGCACAGAATACACCAGGCAGGTCAAGTATGGACAGCAGGAAGCACAGAGGACTGGTTACTGCATAAGTGTTATTTTCAACATGATCGCATCTAATATAGCACTGATTCTTGAGAAAGCGGCTAAAACATGTCTCAGCAATAAACTGCCAATTCTGTTGAAAATAAACTACATTTTCATGAACAAAATGAATCCAGGTAAAGACCCATGGGTCTGTTAAACAAATGTACAGTCGATTTAAATATTTAAGTGTAATTTTATTACTTTTCATGGCTATAAACCTGCCCACACCCTGTAAAAACAGATGTCCCAAGGACAGACATCATCATTTCAATTGACTTAAAATGTAAAAATCACATCACATATTGAATAATATCACCATGATATGAAAGTCCATATTGAAGTGGTTCTGCAGATATGCACATAGTGTGTGTAAAGCAATATTTACTACTATTTTCTGATTGTTCAAAGTGTGTCCAGCATATTAGTCACCACCGTCAGATTTTTTTTTAAAGACAATAAAATCAGGTATGCACAAGGTCATTGTCATTACTTAGGACCCCGTTTCAAACCTTTAGCTCTACTGAATACTTCACCATCACTGAAGCTCCTGTAAGTTTACTAATTTCTCCTCAATTTGTTATTTTGTTTGGACACTGGTACGGTCCCAACCATAAACTGTCAACACCGTCGGGGGTTTTAATAGTATTATGTTACATTAATGTTAATTATATATACATTTTCAGAAGCGGCATGAAGCCCCTAAGAAACAGAGCGAAAACGAAGTGGCTAATGTGAGCAAAAAATGCATAGTAGCCCCTTAATGCGCGCCGTACCTCCAGTGGCACGCTGTAATAGTCATTGAAATGTACCTACCATAGCATTACAATACTATGACATAACACAGGGCCTTAAGTAATGCACCACGACTTGGTCATTACCATACTGGTAACAACAAATGTATAAAGCCGCGTCTTAAGGGGATATGTAAAAGAGTGATTTTTTGTCTCACACCGTCAGATGTCACCACCGTCAGATTTTGTTCCACTCATCATCTTGTTCCATATCTTACTAAATTGTGCTGGTTAATGAAACATTACCAGACATGTTAGTAATAATTGTGACCCAAATTTATACTCCAGCCTCCACTGAGGTGCATTTGGAAGTTTTTTATGTCACAAAACCTGACGGTGGTGACATCTGATGTAGTTCACAAAAAAGCATGTGTTTTACATGTTTTGACAAGTTTTAAGAATATGCTTCCAATGTTGAATTGTAAAAGTAATTCACTTAAATACAGGAAACATATTTTTTTTACTTCTAATTCTGTCTGACGCTGGTGACAAAACCAAGAAAGAGCCCATTTTGTGAAAAATGTAGAACATGGGGAGCTTGGCCAATACATTCACTGCACAGCCAAGACCTTCATCTATGATAATACACCTCTATATTTTGGATTTGAACAACTTAAAACCTGTTTATGCCACATTTTCAATAATCTAGGCCTACTTCCTAGAGTATCTAACAAATGAAGAAAAAACACATGCACAAACATACTGTGCACACAAAAAAATAAAGTGTTTATGCTAGATGTCATTGACTTGAGAGGGCTATTTATTTTGCTAAATGTAGGTAATAATTAGGTCACTTTCACCACCTTCAGATTACTGTCACCACCGTCAGTTCTTAAGTCACCACCGTAAGAAGGAGTTTTGGACATTTTAAATGAATGTCCTTACAAAATTTTCCTTTGGAGTTGTTGAATTATAAAGTAATACAAAGTAATTGCAAATTTAAGCCTACACGAATATTTGTGAAATTACAAAAAATTGTTTGATCTATTTAGGCATTAAGTAAGCATTGTCTGACAGCACATATTTTTAAATTAGAACACATGAAGCCGTATTAAAATAGAATGAAAGTGAATTTTCAACATTTAAAGGCGTATGTGTGTGAACCAAAAAACACACACAATCACTTAAAAACTCCAGATACATATGCAACCAAATCAATACACTTTGTGTTGATTTTAATTGTGTCTGACGGTGTTGACAAAAAACAAGGTATGATCGGAGAAAAACCTGATTTCTGAAAAAAATTCAAAATGGGGAGATTGGCCTTGTGCATTTCTGAAAAGCCAAGACCTTAATATACCATATTATTTTGTAATTCACTTCGTTTTTTTCTTTCGAGATTACAACCTGTTTTAGCCACTTTCTCAAGAATCAGTGATAGAACTAATATCTTCTCTAAGCCATGTAACTGCTATACAGTGCCCATAAAAAGTCTACACACCCAAATTCCCACGTTTTTGTGATATAAAAAATAATATGATGTCAGGGGGCGCTGTGGCGCAGCATGCTAAGCCCCCCACATTTGGGCTTGCATGGGGACCCCGGTTCAAGTCCAGATTGGGTCATTTCCCAGCGCTACCCCATATCTCTCTCCTGCTCATTTCCTGTCTCCTTTCACATCGTCCTGTCATAATAAAGGCAGAATTAAATAAATAAATAATATAATGTCACAACCTTTTTCACATTTGATATAAACTGTAATTTGTACAATGTGATAAACAACTACAAGGTTTTAAAGAAAATAGAAAATAAAAAAAACGTATATCAACATGAACACTTAGGGTTTTCTTTTGCCTTAATACATGTAAAAGTTTATCTTTTACCTGACATGTTTCGACGGTGTTACCTCCGTCTTCATCAGAGGGTCACTGTGATGTTGATAAGTGACGTGCTTTAAAATCAGCTGATGTTGTTGTAGAGGTGTGACCTCCCTGCCAATATGACAGGTTGATCACACCTCCTGCTGTTAGTGTTGTCCTCTTAGGATGGTGGTCCAGGTGTGTGAGAGCATGTATGCCCCTCATCCCTGTTCATGGTACTTGGGCTGCGCTTTCTAATCTCCATAGACTCCTTAATCCATCGGTGGTATCTGTTGTTCTCTTGCTGTATGACTTTTGCCTTGTCCCAGTCCATGATGTGGTTTTCCCTCCTACAGTGGTCAGTTATTGCTGATTTGAGGTTCTCCTGTGTGGCTTTCTCTTTTATTGCTCTTGTATGTCTTTGTTCTGTTTCCCTTTCTGTTTCCCTTTTCTCTTTTTATGCTCATTTTTTCTTATGTTGAATGTCCTTTCTTTCTCCCCAATATATGTTTTGTTGCATGACTGGCACGGAATCTCATATATGACATTGCATTTGTTATGTTGGTCTATTTTGTCCAGTTAGACATTATGAACCTAATACTTATATCAACATGGTTGCATAAAAATGCTCATCCTTAAACGAATACTTTGTTGTGGCACCTTTTGGATTTTATTACAGCACTCAGTCTTTTTGGGTAAGAGTCTTATCAGCGTGGTACACGATAT
Source organism: Engraulis encrasicolus (assembly GCF_034702125.1). Lineage (NCBI taxonomy): Eukaryota > Metazoa > Chordata > Actinopteri > Clupeiformes > Engraulidae > Engraulis > Engraulis encrasicolus. The sequence goes on along the minus strand of NC_085862.1, from coordinate 49,323,864 downwards.
TTTCATTCCATGCAGTCCTCCTCAGATCACCCCTCAGATGTTTGATGGGATTCAGATCTGAGCTCTGGCTGAGCCATTCCAAAACCTAAATGTTATTCTGATGAGGCCCAATCTTTTGATTAAGGCATATGCTTAGGATTAAGTTCCTCTTCATCTTCAACTTTATACCAGGTGGGCATTGGGGTTTGTGGCAACACTAACTGGAATTTGGAGATGTCCATAATTCCTTCCTCCCTAACTAAGGCCCCAGTTCCAGCTGAAGGAAAACAGCACAAAAGCATAGTTGCCACCACCATACTTCACTTTATGTATGGTGTTATTTGGGTGATGTTTTGCGCCGAACATACCTTTTGGAATTGTGTTGGAAAAGTTCAACCTTGGTGGAGGAAATTTAGCAAAAAAGACATCTGTAATCTCCCAAATGCAGGTGGGAAAATGGTCTGATGAAACAGTTTGAACGTTTTGGAGATAAAGATCATTCCAAAAGGTATATTCGGTGCAAAAACAACATTGTGCATCGGCCAAATAACACCATGCGTGAAGTGAAGCATAGTGGTGGCAGCATCATGCTATACTATGTTTTTCTTCATCTAAACTGGGGCCATAGTCTTAGAGAAGGGAATAATGAACAGTTCTGCAGTGGTACTGGCACAAAACTGGCCCTCTGTTAGAAAAGTGAAGATGCTGAGCTAGGCCTACTTCATTTAAAATTTCAATGTTCATAGGATAGCACCTTGAGATTAATCATCTCGTTTTCAAAGGGGTTCAACAATACATGGCATGCCCCTTTTTGAAAAATAACTTAAAATACATTAGTGTAACGGAGGCTAACTAGCAGAGTTGGTTCGGAACGTTGGTAAACCTCCCTCCCAAAGCCTCATACAGTGTTGATGCCGTTGGGCCGCGAGACTAGTCTCTTGGTCCAGCAGTATCGTACTGTGTCTTCCATTGCCGGACCGTTGTAGTTGACGAAGTTGCACGTTTGATCCTCGAGGGGGGTGAACAGGTGCAAGATGACCTCCGTCACATTAGACAAGACACAAAACACAAACACATTGACACACTACATAACTACAATTGCTCCCGAGACCAACCCTCCCAACCCCATTCCTCACCAACCTATGTTTTCCGGAAGTAAACATGAATATGTGAATAGCTCAGATACTGTAGGCTACACAGAGAACATTAGCAGGCATATGGACTGTACACACTAGGCCTACAACATAAGTTGTACATTTCTCTCTGAACCAAACAAAACAACACAAATTAAAACAAGAGCAGGGGGGTTGTATTTGTGACCTTATTGCTGATTTGAAGGTTTGCAAGGATGTGATAGACTTAGGAAGTGTATTCCAGTCTGATGGTGCTCTAGGCCTACATCTAAAGGACCATCCGACTGACGACCAACTTCCTTAATGAACCTTGGAGTAACTACAGTATATCACGAAAGTGAGTACACCCCTCACAGTTTTTGCAGATTTGTGAGTATATCTTTTCATAGGAAAGCATTACAGAAATTTCACTTTGACACAATGATTAGTGACCTTTTAACAACATATTTAACCGCTTAAATTTCTTTTTCACACAGAAAAAAAAACAAAATACAACCATCAATGTTTGAACGGGATTAAAAGGGAGGTCATCAGTGTGCGTTTCAACCTTTCTTTGCATTGAGCTTTTACATTTTGAGTGTGCACCTGGCTTAAATAGATTGGTGTGAGATTTGAATGCAATCCTATGGAGAATATCACGATCTGCTTCAGTAGTCACAGTGCATGTTGACATGTATGTTTCTTTTAGGTGTATTTCAGATTGCCAATGTTGACAGCATCCACTTTTTTTTGTAAAACTCACTTGTTTACCACACATGCTTGACACCATCTAAAGCAAATTTGTTTATCTTGGTCTCAAGAGAGATGAACAGACCAAGGATATGGATCACTGGAACCATGTCGTGTGATCTGAAGATACCAAGATTAACAAATTTACTTTAGTTGGTGTCAAGCATGTATGGTGGTAAACAAGTGAGTTTTGCAAAAAAGTGTAGGTAACACTTCCAAATAAGGGGCCATAATTAACAGTAAAGTAGCTACAACCTAATACTTAAGTAAGGGTTAATAATCATTATTTAATGCCACATTAGACACATATTAATTGTTATTAATGCATTAGTAAGCAGTTACTTAACTATTAGATAACTATTACCTTGTGTTACAAGTTAATAGCATATTATTATTTAACTAATAGATAAGTAAGGGCACAGTTAATAGTTAAGTAGCTATCAGGTCATACTTAACTAAGGACCAAAAGTAACACTTACTTAATACAAAAGCAACGCATAACTAATGGTTATATAATACATAAATATTGGGTTTTGGGACCCTTATATTAGAGTTGGCTGAGGATAACTAATGGTTAATTAATAGATAGATATTGGTGTTTGGGACCCTTATATTAGAGTTGGCTGCGGATAACTAATGGTTAATTAATCGATAGATATTGGTGTTTGGGACCCCTATAATAGAGTTGGCTGAGCATACCTAATAGTTAAGTAATTAATCTACTGTGACATCTAGTTTTCACTCGTTCAAATCACTGTAATAGTGGCAACAGGAGCTATTATATAGCAAGGATTGGACATACACTTCTCAATGATGGTGGGATGATGAGATGTAATTTTTTCATGTACCACTTATTAAATTTAATGGTAAAAACCCTACAATAAATGCAGAACATTATGAAGAGTAACAGTTTTGAAGCAAAACTAAACCATTCCTTTGTGATAATTAGGTTAATGTTTGAGAATATTAGCTCCAAGAAGAGCAGTGCATGATGGGTACGCAATCTATAGACAACAATAATTCGGTATTATTTAATCATTAGATATGCCTTACTTTTGTATTAAGTAAGTGTTAATTAAGGTCCTTTGGTAAGTATGACCTAATAGCTACTTAACTATTAACTGTACCCTTACTTATCTATTAGTTAAATAATTATATGCTATGAACTTGAGACACATGGTAATAGTTATCTAATAGTTAAGTAACTGCTTACTAATGTTTAACATGTGAAATAATAACAGTTTATATGTGTCTAATGTGGCATTAAGTAGTGATTATTAACTGTTACTAAAGTATTAGGTTATAGCTAATTTGCTGTTAATTATGTTAATTATAATTATATATATGGCCCCTTACCATGTGTCTCAAGTTAATAGCATATAATTATTTAACTAATAGATAAGTAAGGGTACAGTTAATAGTTAAGTAGCTATTAGGTCATACTTAACTAAGGACCTTAATTAACACTTACTTAATACAAAAGTAAGGCATACCTAATGATTAAATAATACCGAATTATTGTTGCCTATAGATTGCGTACCCATCATGCACTGCTCTTCTTGGAGCTAATATTCTCAAACATTAACCTAATTATCACAAAGGAATGGTTTAGTTTCGCTTCAAAACTGTTACTCTTCATAATGTTCTGCATTTATTGTAGGGTTTTTACCGTTAAAACTAATAAGTGGTACATGAAAAAATTACATCACATCACCCCACCATCATTGAGAAGTGTACGTCCAATCCTTGCTATATAATGGCTCCTGTTGCCACTATTACAGTGATTTGAACGAGTGAAAACTAGATGTCACAGTAGATTAATTACTTGACTATTAGGTATGCTCAGCCAACTCTATTATAAGGGTCCCAGACACCAATATCTATCGATTAATTAACCATTAGTTATCCGCAGCCAACTCTAATATAAGGGTCCCAAATATCAATATCTATCTATTAATTAACCATTAGTTATCCTCAGCCAACTCTAATATAAGGGTCCCAAAACCCAATATTTATATATTAATTAACCATTAGTTATACCTTACTTGTATTAAGTAAGTGTTAATTTTGGTCCTTAGTTAAGTATGAACTGATAGCTACTTTTACTATTAACTGTGCCCTCATTTGTCTATTAGTTAAATATTAATATGCTATTAACTTGTAACACAAGGTAATAGTTATCTAATAGTTAAGTAACTGCTTACTAATGTTCAACATATGCATTAATAACAATTAATATGTGTCTAATGTGGCATTAAATAATGATTATTAACCCTTACTTAAGTATTAGGTTGTAGCTACTTTACTGTTAATTATGGCCCCTTATTTGGAAGTGTTACCAAAGTGTATCCTCTCAATTGCCAAGCATCGTAGTGGGACTGACATGGTTTGGGGATGCATGGATGCTGTCAACATTGGCAATCTGAAATACACCTAAAAGAAACATGCATGTCAACATGCACTATGACTACTGAAGCAGATAATGATATTCTCCATAGGATTGCATTCAAATCTCACACCAATCTATTTAAGCCAGGTGCACACTCAAAATGTGAAAGTTCAATGCAAAGAAAGGTTGAAATGTACACTGATGACCTCCCTTTTAATCCCTTTTCATTTCGAGACAATTCGAGACAACATAGCCCCTTCTCTACTGGATTTCAATCTGGGGTGTACTCACTTTTGTGAGTAGCCTACATGTTCAAACATTAATGGCTGTATTTTGTTTTTTTTCTGAGTGAAAAAGAAATTTAAGCGGTTAAATATGTTGTTAAAAGGTCACTGATTATTGTGTCAAAGTGACATTTCTGTAGAGGGGCGCTGTTGAGCAGGACATGGAGTAACACGCGTTTTGGGAAGCTCTGCCAAAATTAAGTTTAAAATTGTATTTGAAGCGCTTATTACTGCCTAGTAACGGTTACATCGGTCTACTATGTTATGTGTATGTGGCCAGTAAACTGATTTCTTCTTTATTGTTTTGCTAATGGCGAAGAACTTGCGACAATTTTCTTACACCCCTGGACGGAAAACAGCTAATAGCAACAAGCAAGCTAACATGGCGGATCTTAAAACCGAACTTCTTGCGTCCCTTAAAGATGATCTATCGACACTTATCAGGTCAGAACTGAAAGATGTTCTTGCTGGAGAATTTCAGGCGGTCAAAAGTGAAATCCAGGCAGTAAAGACTGAGATTGTGAACAGTGTTTCTCGACTTCGCACTGAACTGGAAACAGTAACAACTAAAGTGTCTGATATGGAACACAGCCTGACGACATGCTCGGATGATGTGACAACTCTACAAGCTACGGTCGAACAACTCCAAGCGAATGTGTTGGACTTGCAGCAAAAATGTATGGACATGGAGGGGAGAATGAGGAAATCAAACATCCGAATACTGAACGTCCCAGAAGAGGCTGGACCGGGCGCCCCATCCTTTGTTACGAAATTGCTTACAGAGGTATTTGGTCTGGATAAAGAAGTGTTGGTTGATAGATCGCACCGAGTCTCGAGGGCACAGCTACCAACGAACGCCAAGGGCAAGCGGAAGGCGGACAAGAGGGAGGCCGACGAGCAGAAGCCCCGACCCATAATCGCGAAGCTGCACTACTTCCAGGATTGTGTGGAGATACTTCGCCTGGCGAAGGAAGCGGGTGACAGTTTGAGATACGAAGAAGTGGCAATTTCCATTTTCCCGGACTATCCTCCTTCTGTTGCACGAGCAAGGGCTGCGTTTAACGATGTTAAGCATCTGCTGAGGGGCCGCGAGGATGTGCGCTACGGAGTATTGTACCCTGCCAAGCTACGCATTACCTTCAAGGGCACCAGGAAAGACTTTCTGGACCCGCGCCAAGCTATGTCTTACGTGAAATCGAACATAGTTGTGGAAGAGACGCCCTCGTCATCTGATTGAAAGTATGCTGTGATTTAATGAAACGTCCAAAAGGTAATGAATGCTACAGATGTTTAGGAATTGAAACGAGTTGCTAAGCTGTTAAGCTATATGAAGACGCACTGGTATTTGGACTGCAGTTTTGCCACGGACTGTGAGTTAACGTTACGCATTGAAAGCGCGTTTTGTGCGCAACTGCTTTATTATTTAATAATTACTTATTTGGCAGAGCCCCCTGTTCGAGTCTGAGTTCTCCCACCACAAGCACGTATGTGTGGATACCATTGTAAAGGGTTTAGCGTTCACCTCGTTCTAGGTGACATGGGGAGGGATTTAATCGCACCAGATGTTTTTCTTTTTTGCCGTTTTTTTTCTTTCTTGACCTTTTCTGGAGGACACATTTTTGTTTCATGCACCAAAATGCTACATAGATATATGCTTGCAGATCATGTTACATGGTTAACACATTGATAAGAGGTAACACAGGATGCCCAGTGAACTTTATTACCTGGAATGTGAAATCTTTAAACCATCCTGTTAAACGCAAGAAAGTTTTGTCACATCTTAGCCAGCTTAATGTTGGAATAGCTTTTCTTCAAGAAACACATCTACGGTTATGTGATCAAAGCAGATTAAGAGGAACCTGGATAGGTCAATTATATCACTCAAATTTTAATAGCAAGTCAAGGGGCACGGCTATTCTGATAAATAAAAATGTCCCATTTGTAATGTCAAAAGTGGAGGCAGATAGCCATGGCAGATTTGTTATAGTTACAGGCAGATTATATGAAACCCCAATTATCCTAGCCAACATATACGCTCCCAATTGGGACGACGAGGCCTTTTTTTCATCATTTTTCTCCCGCTTGCCAGATATAAACTCTCATTACCTTTTATTGGCGGGTGATTTGAACTGTGCCCTTTCCCATTTAGACCGCAGCTCAACTAGAGTGATTCCTCAGACCAAGGTTTGCCAAACCATTCAGTTATTTCTCCAGACTTATGGTGTTACAGATGTGTGGCGCTTTGAGAATCCCACTTCTAGATGTTATTCTTTTTTTTCCCATGTGCACAAAACCTTTTCACGCATAGATTACTTCCTAATGGATAACCGCCTTCTCCCCATAGTTAAAAAGTGTGAGTATGAAGCAATTATTATATCTGATCATGCCCCATTATTGATGACTTTGGATATGCCAACTTCACAGGATAGTTATCGCCCATGGCGCTTAAATAATTTATGGCTCAGCGATGAATGCTTTGTGCAATTTATTTCCTCTGAAATATCAACATTTATGGAACATAATGAAACACCAGGTATGTCATCATCAACAATATGGGAATCTATGAAGGCATATTTAAGGGGACAGATCATCTCTTATTGTGCCCAAAAGAAAAAGGGAGAAGTAGCACATCTAAAGAAATTAACAGAAGATATCCTGCATGTGGATATGTCACTTGCTCAGACCCCATCCCCAGATCTATATAAACAAAGGCTTATGTTACAAACAGAATTTAACCTTTTATCGACAAAACATATTACAAACCTTCTCAATAAAACTTATCATAAGATCTATGAGCATGGAGAAAAAATAGGGACAACTCTTGCGCATCAGCTGCGCCAAAGGTCTGCGGCCCAAAATATAACTGAAATAAATGATGAATCGGGCACTAAACATATTAACCACTTTCAAATTAACCAGACTTTCTTTAAGTTTTACTCAAAGTTATACACTTCTGAATCACGTCAAGATAACAATTTGTTTAAATCTTTTTTTGACAAATTAGACATACCGTCAGTACAGAAGCAAGTTGCATCTGATCTTGATGAGCCATTTACTGAAGAGGAATTTTATTGTGCAGTGAAAAGTATGCAAAATGGCAAATGCCCGGGGCCAGACGGGTTCCCCAGCGAGTTTTTTAAAAAGTTTGGCAAAGAGCTAGCCCCTCTTCTACTTTCTGTGTTTCAAGAGTCATTCGAGACTGGAGCATTGCCCCCAACCATGCGTCAAGCTGTTATATCCCTTATTCCTAAAAAAGACAAAGACCCTTTAGAATGTGGCTCATACCGCCCAATCTCTCTTCTAAATGTTGACAATAAAATACTTGCCAAAATGTTAGCCTTGCGTTTGGAAAGAATACTCCCAGCTTTGATATCAGAGGATCAGACAGGATTCATTAAAAATAGGCAATTGTCCTCTAATATACGTAGGTTGCTCAATATCCTTTACGACCCCACACCACCAAAAGGCAAAGAAGTTTTGATAGCATTGGATGCTGAAAAGGCTTTCGACCGCGTGGAAATGGACTATCTCTTCTACATTTTGAAATGTTTTGGCTTTGGACCACGTTTTATACAGTGGATTAAAGTCTTATACTTCCTACCCATGGCAGCTGTTCGAACTAACAACAATCTCTCACCTTTCTTTAATTTACAACGTGGTACCAGGCAAGGCTGCCCCCTGTCGCCTCTTCTATTTGCCCTAACCATTGAGCCACTGGCAATTGCGCTACGTAGCAATACTGACATTAAAGGCATATTGAGAGGGGGTGCAGAGCACAAGGTCTCATTATATGCCGATGATATGCTCATATACATGTCTGACCCTGCAGAAAGTCTGCCTAAGATGCTGGAGTTGCTAAATTCATTTGGTAGGATTTCAGGATATAAGGTTAACATGCAGAAAAGTGAACTTATGCCCATTGACCCTTCTTGCCAACTTAGTACAAACCAGTCATTTTCCATTAAAATATGTACACATAAATTTAAGTACCTAGGTATTTGGATAACACGTAGGTTTAAAGATTTATATGAGGCTAATTTCCCCCCACTGTTAAAACAACTGAAGACTGATTTAAATCGCTGGAATCTCCTTTCTTTATCCCTGGGGGGAAGAATCAATGTCGTCAAAATGAATGTAATGCCCCGCTTTCTTTTTATTTTTCAATGCCTCCCTATTTTCTTGACTAAATCTTTCTTCATAAACTTAAATAAACTTCTGTCTGGTTTCATTTGGAATGGGAAAACCCCACGTATACGAAAAGAAATGTTGCAACGACACAAAGTACATGGTGGATTTTCCTTGCCCAATTTTCAGTACTACTATTGGTCAGCTAACATTAAAAATATACTATTCTGGACTCACTCAACTACTCATGAAAGCGCCCCCAGATGGTTACAGCTTGAAAATGCATCCTGCAAACAAGCCTCTCTACATGCAATAGCCTGCTCTAAGATACCCCTTACAGAGCCTATATCAAAATTCTGCAGCAATCCCATAGTTAAACACTCCTTTAAAATATGGGCGCAATTCAGACGAGCCTTCTCTTTATTTGAGATGTCTAAGAATGCACCTTTAGTCGGGAATAATATGTTTGCTCCCTCTATAAATGATGATGCTTTCAAAGTTTGGTCTGAGAGGGGATTGAGGACAATCCAAGATCTTTATGTTGGAGGGACATTTGGTTCCTTTGAACATTTTAAAACACACTTTGACATCCCTAATTCACACTTTTTCAGGTATCTGCAGCTCCGCAGCTTTGTCTCTACGCATACCCCGTCTTTCCCATCATTGCAGACAGACTCTCTCCTAGATAAATTAATCAAAATCCCTCCTCACTTCAAGGAAACAATAGGATCAGTGTACTCCATCCTTAAGACAAGCAACTTGGAACCATTAACATCATTAAAAAACAAATGGGAGGAGGAACTGGGTACCAATATATCTGATTTAGAATGGCAGTCTACTTTGAAAAACATACATTCATCATCTATTTGTCTCAGACACTCTGTTATTCAATTCAAAATCATCCACCGTTTACATTGGTCCAAGACAAGGCTAGCGAAGATAATGCCTGATATTGACCCAACATGTGACAGATGCGAAGTTGAACCAGCTACACTAGAACACATGTTTTGGAGTTGTCCTAAACTATCTGACTTCTGGAATTCTGTCTTTGTCTTCTTGTCTAAAGCTTTGAATGTGGATATTGAACCATCTCCATTTGTTGGTATTTTTGGGGTAGTACCCGAAGAACTTGGCATTGGCAGCTATGGTAAAACAGTTATAGCATTTACAACACTAATTGCCAGACGTATCATACTAATGAAGTGGAAAGACAAATCCCCTCCTGCTTTTAAACACTGGATTAATGATGTCATGCATTACTTGATACTTGAACAAATAAGGTACCATATCCAAGGTAACAGTCTTAAATTCTGCTATATTTGGCAACCTGTCCTCACATTAGTGGAAAAAATGGACTCTAATGATGTAGCAACAATGTAAATTCTACTATATCCTCCTTCCTCTTTTCTTTTTTTCTTTTTCTTTTTCTTTCTCATCGTGTTTTTTCTTTTGTTTTCCCTTTAATGTATTATTATTGTTTTGGCTAATATATCTGAATGTACATGTTGCAACTCTTAGATTCATTTTATACAAAGCCATTTGTACTATTGTATTTTCACATTTTGTATTTCAGTTCTCTTTATTATTGCTGTTTATTTTTTGATTGGGGTGCGATGGGGGTGGGTGGGTTGAATTTTGTTGTATGTTTGTTATGTACCTAATATTGAAAAAAATAAATAAAAAAAGACTTGAGATTAAAAAAGTGACATTTCTGTAATGCTTTCCTATGAAAAGATATACTCACATATCTGCAAAAACTGTGAGGGGTGTACTCACTTTCGTGATATAGCCTACTGTAAGAATAAATGGTCTGTGTGCCGGAGGCTGTATTGAGAGCTAAAGGGAATTAATAGTTCTTTCAGGTATAAAGGGCACTTCAGATAAATACATTTAAAAATAAGAGTGAGCCAGTGGAGCTGCCTCCTATTTTTGGGACTTGTCCAGTTCAAGGCCTCGTACATTGTACAGTGGTGAGTTGAGTTCTAAAGCGACACAGGAGCACACACATACAAAGGCTATGATATAATGTAGTAAGTGGTGTCAATAAGATTGAGGTTTTGAAAGGGCCCAGGAAGAGTTCAGACCTGTATCCGATTGAACATCTATTGGGTATTTTGAGGAGGACTGTGCACAGGACATGCACTCACAAACTCAGATTTTGAGTACTTCTGCAAAGAGGAGTGGACAAATATTGTCAGTGTCACACAGGCACGTGCACTCCAATACGGCAGGGGAGGCACGGCCTCACCAGCTCCAGATGATTATGATGAGATGCAGTAAATGTGAATAATAGTAACAATAACAGCAATTGTTTTCTAGCATCTGCACCATAACTACCATTTGAGCAGTGTTTAAACTGTTTCACTCGTTTTCAATCATTTTTGTGGCCAAAATCGTAATATTTGCCCATTTCATGTCAAATTCCTCCGAATACGCTGAATTTGGGCCAACTCTGAATTTGCCTCACCCCCGGATTGCGCAATCCCTCGTTAACAAGCTTGAGCGCATGCGCCATTTTGCTCGTTCTGTGAATGCAACCTGGTAATATTGTATTAAACGTTTTTATACACTTAGTAGAAGTATGTATGGTGTGCCCTCATTTCCTGATAATTTTTTACTATTTTCTACGTGTGATTATCATTTATTTACTCTGAACGCTTTGGCATAACGGCCACTGAAAGATACAGCGGTGAGGCCAGCAGTAGCCTGGCCGCAGACTCCTCGCGTTGAGAGTATCGCTGGCCAGTTACGTCATAGCGAATCTGAAGTTCACAATACAGTCAGTCGGTGTTGTTGGCTAGCTTGTTCACTTTGACTGCTACAAGTGGATTTCATAACGAAACTAAGAGCATTCTCAAAGTTGGATTTCCAAGGGGAAAATATGTGATAAAGAATGGAGGACCGACAGAGCTGAAGGGTTTGCTACTGCAGGTGACCGATCAGAAGATTATAACTACCCGATCATTTCAAAGTGAGTGGTACAACAGAAACAATTTTTTTGTTTCCCCTGTGTCTTGTTTGCAACCGGCGAGAATGTGTGGAAGACCAGTCGCATGGGATTTTACGACTTAACAATTTACTAAGGACTAAGGAGCCTCACGAAACACAAATCCTCGCGGCTACTCATATTCATATTCAATGCCAAATTGCTTTGGACGTTTGGTGCGTCTCGAATAGATGTGGCTTTGGATGAACAGCACCGGCTAAAGTAACGTTAGCATGCGTAACTCCAAAGTCAAGGAAAAGAGCGGCGCATGGACCTGATGTACGAGTTAAAGGTAAGATCAGTGTTTCCTATGTGTATGAAGCCTGTGTTTGTGAGACCCGTGGGGAGAGAGAGAATCCGCCGTGATTCTGTCTGGTGTGGTGGTAGCTTTTGTGATCTGAACAGGATTCTCATGTGCCCTGTAACTGTTTGTCGAGTACAGGGTACCGTTGAGGTAAATCAAATATACCCGTGTAACTACAAGACTCTGATCTAATTCCAAAGTGTAGGCATAACATAAATGACAGTCCCAAAATATTTGGTGACCATATCGAAGCTGGTGTAGTAATCTCTGTTTAAATGTTGACATTCGCTTCCTGCCACACCTTTGTCCCACATCGTTTGCCGTAGCCTCGTACAAGTAGATGTAGGCCTACATTTGCACGAGAATCCGGTGCTTATCACAAAAGTTATCACACCAGTTTGTTCGCCGTGGTGCTCAGCGGTCTATATGACACCATGTTTTGAATCCTGTGTGTGTGTGTGTGTCTTTCATTGAGCATCCGCCGTGATGTGGTTTATGTGAGACCACTGTTTGAATCCTGTGTGTGTGAGAGCAGTGGGCTTTGAAGGAGCTTACACTCTTCACTACTCCCCTCCTCCTCTCCTCTCCTCTCCTCTCTTTTCCCATCTCCTCTCCTCTCCTCTCCTCTTCTCTCTTCTCCTCTCCTCTCCTCCCCTCTCTTCTCCTCTCCTCTCCTCTCCTCCTCCTCTCCTCTCCCCTCCCCTCCTCTCCTCTCCTCCCCTCTCCTTTCCTCTCCCCCCTCTCCTCTCTTCTCTCCTCTCCACTCCTCTCTTTTCTCATCTCCTCTCCTCTTCTCTCTTCTCCTCTCCTCTCCATCTCCCCTCCTCTCCTCTCCTCCTCTCTCCTCTCCTCACTTCTCCTCTTCTCTCTTCCTCTCTCCTCTCTTCTCCTCCTCTCCTCTCCTCTTCTCCTCTCCCCTCCTCTCCTTTCCTCTCCCCCCTCTCCTCTCTTCTCTCCTCTCCTCTCCACTCCTCTCCTCTCTTTTCTCATCTCCTCTCCTCTCCTCTCCATCTCCCCTCCTCTCCTCTCCTCTCCTCTCCTCTCCTCCCTTCTCCTCTCTCTCCTCTCCTCTCCCCTCCTCTCCTCCCCTCCTCTCCTCTCCTCTCCTCTCCTCTCCTCTCCTCTTCTCTCCTCCTCTCCTCTCCTCTCCTCTCCTCTCCTCTCCTCACCTCTCCTCTGCCGTGATGCTCCTGTTTGTCCACATTGGTGCAGTGTGGTTTATGTGAGACCACTGTTTGAATCCTGTGTGTGTGTGTGTGTGTGTGTGTGTGTGTGTGTGTGTGTGTGTGTGTGTGTGTGTGTGTGTGTGTGTGTGTGTGTGTGTGTGTGAGTGAGAGATCTAATAGCATTTAGCCTACTCTACGGAAATGCAGCATGTTTTATCATGTAGGCCTAACTTATGTTAAGAAAGCTATGGCATATGAAACTTATCGGTAGGCCTATTTGATAAATTTACTAAAAATGTAGCTGTAGTATTATATATTTGAAAATCTGATATTGGAAAAGTCAGTGCCTCACCAGCCGTACCGCACGTCACTGGTGTCACATCAACATATGCCACACTGTTGCCATGGCGCCGCGTCGTTCGGCTGCCTATCTGGTAACTCCTGCTCCCGTGCAACTCTTTTAACTTATTTTTTATGGAATTTGACCATATTTATTTTGTAATTTTGTTACATTCATGACCGCATGTATGGAAAGCACTTTTAAGTGCTGTCTACAGCGTCAATGTAAAGGTGCGTCAATGTGAAAGTTTGATTAATTTCACCGTGGTGTCCAGTTCAATTGATAGCGGTAATGGAATTACTATGGAGACGAAATGCGCATTCCGGCCGGGAGTCGTTTGAGGAAAAAATGATCCGACGGCACTTCTTTCCCATGTCAGCGGATATTTACGGGACTTTTGTACATCTTGGTGAACGGCAAGTGCGAGGATGCCGTTTTTGTCACCCTGCGAGCGCAATTCATCCAACCCGGAAGAGCGCTTCCCCCCTCCAGGAGACTGCGGCTGTCTACGGTCGTTAGACTACTGTCTGCGTTGATCTACGCCTCCACACAGGATTCCACCTTCTCAGCTATGGACTGGACAATTACCCTACTCTATTTGTTTGTTTGTTAGTCTTTCTGCACTATGGAGTTAACCAGAACTGTCATTTCACTGCAAGCTAGACCACAAGGTTAGGGTTGTATGTGACAAATAAATGACTCTTACTCTTACTCTTACTGATATATGTTTTACCCAAAAAAGACTGAGTGCTGTAATAAAAGTCAGAAGTGCTGCAACATAGTATTGGTTTGTAGGCTAAGTGACTATTTGATCACCGATAACTTTCACACCTATCACATGCCCCTGCCATGCCTCTCTTCAAGGGAGCACAATCAAGTGGGTTATATCAACTTAATCAGGGGAAATCAGGCTTTCACAAAGATAGCGACATCATGACATTTGACCAATCAGCAGTGGCCTGGAGCCTGTCAAACTTTTTTTTTCACTTGGGAGCTGAGATTTGTGTGCCCTATAAAGGGTTAAGTTTGTGTGAATTAATGCCACCATGTTAATGTCTATTTTTCCCCTTTAAAGCTTTGAATTCATTTTTCAATTTAATTGTACGGGATAATCGTTTAGACTACAGTGGAAAACGTTGAAATTATTTGTCTTCCTGTCATTTTTTTACCTCATAAAAATCTGGTATTTAAACAACAGTGTGCAGAATTTTACAGGCACTGTATAGGCCCCTATGCAGTATATCTTTGGGGGGGGGGGAATAATGATTAAAGAAAGCTGTCCTTCTTTCTTTATTTGCATTAATTTACAGTTAATTATTGTACCACAACATGGTTGATTTCACTATTCACACCAAAGTGCAAATAGCAACAATGTCTATTCACCCCCGGGTGCAAATAGCAGCAATGACTATTCCCACCCGGGTGCACATACCAACAATGTCAATTCACATCCGTGTGCAAATAGCAACAATGGCTATTCTCAGCCGGGTGCATATAACAACAATGGCTATTCACATCCGTGTGAAAATAGCAATGGCTATTCACACCCAGGGGCAAATAGCAACAATGGCTATTCACATCCGGATGCAAATAGCAACAATGGCTATTCACACCCAGGGTCAAATAGCAACAACGGCTATTTACAGCCGGGTGCAAATTGCAACAATGGCTATTCCCACTCGGGTGCAAATAGCAACAAGGGCTATTCACACCCGGGTGCAAATAGCAATGGCTTTTCACACCCAGAGGCAAATAGCAACAATGGCTATTCACACCCGGGTGCAAATAGCACTGGCTATTCACACCCAGGGGCAAATAGCAACAATGGCTATTCACAACTGGCTGCAAATAGCAACAACGGCTATTCACACCCGTATGAAAATAGCAACAAGGGCTATTAGCAACAATGGCTATTCACACCCGGGGGCAAATAGCATTGACTATTCACACCCGGGGGGCAAATAGCAACAATGGCTATTCACAATTGGGTTTAAATAGACTAGTCATACCTAGGGGCAAATATCAACAATGGCTATTCACACCCGGATAAAACCAGCAACAATGGCTTTTCACCCCTGGGTGCAAATAGCAACAATTTCTATTTACAGCCGGGTGCAAATGGGAACAATGTCTATTTACACCTGAGTGCAAACAAAGATGTTCATTTGGTTAAATGTCAAATGTTGGTCAAATGCATTAGAGCAGTGTTTCCCAACCAGGGGTACGTGTACCACTAGGGGTACGCGAGCAAACTGCAGGAGGTACTTGGAAACGAAATGTAATTTTATCATATACATGTAGCTCAGTTACATTGGGATAGAGAAACTTGACTTAGCCCCTTAAGACACGGCATTATAAATGACCTGTTACCAGCATGGCAATGACCAAGTTGTAATGTATTACTAAAGGTCCTGTGCCCCGTCATAGTAGTGTAGTACTATAGTAGTTAACTTTCAATGTCTATTACAGTGTGCCACAGGAGGTACGGCGTGCATTAAGGGGTTAAGGGGTACTCATGGCACAACGAAAAGGCTTGGGGGTACACAAGACAAAAAAGGTTGGGAAACACTGCATTATAGTATGGGGTCCAGACTGAGTCAAGGCAGTGTATGCATGCATACAGTAGGTTCATGTTCAAGACGAGACAAGAACAAAAAAAACAGAACATTTTCTTGACACCAGAGTACAACAAAAATAATAATCTGGAAGCCGATGAGTGTGTCCATTTGGAGTAGAGGTAAAATATACTGTGCTTTCGTTTCTATTATTTGAATCTATAGTTTATTTGTTTGAAAGGCCTCGGGAAAAATAGGTTAGTTTGGTTGTCATGATTGACATGGGTCAAACAAATGTTTTGAAAGCTTAAATACAGTCACTGTTACAAAATGTTACAATGATACAAAAGGCTAATGGTGGAACAATTGCACACAGGGACCCAGGCCAAATCACGGATAAGGCTGGACATACGGTCTGCCAAGCTCATAATAGGGCCCCCATCACCAATAAAGAGGGGCCCTGGGCCCAGGGGCAAATGCTCCACTCTGTGCATTATTTTCACATACGAGAGAACACTTTTAGAGGAGAAAAACATTGTACAATTTCAAGAGGGTTTCCTCAGCTTTGCTGCATGCCTGGACCCCTACTAAGACGGAAATCCTGACCTCTCACTTTGTCAGGCAAAGCGCACATCAGAGCCAACCAGGACAGAGATAACACCCCAAGCAAGCCTAGTATTGCAGCGCCACACACCTTTATTGCACTTCAAAAAAAAAAAACTTTGGAACTCTAGCTCGGGGGTCACAAATTATTCAGTGCTCAATGAGCAGATGTGTATTTACATAAACCTGTGTTCTGCATGCTACATTAACCCCCGCTGCGAGCGCCCATTTTCTTGGCGAGGTGTATTCATTACCTTGTGGGCTTGCGGATGTAAATTCTCGGCGCCGGCCCACAGCGCTATGATTAACGAGGGTGGCCGCCACTTGATTTGAGGGGGTTTGTGTGAACGTGACAATATAGGCCATCTTTTTTTGCTCAAGAATCTTCCATCTGGAAGGTGGTGGAGGGTTCAGGACCGTAATAAAGCACAGGCTAGATATGGCTGCAGCAAAGGGGCCCCCACCTGCCATGGGGACCCAGATTGGCCTCAAGTAGAAAAAAATTGCAGAATTGCAAGAAATTGCAGAATTGTGACAGGATGCAATGTTGAAAAATTCAGCTGTCGTCCTGTGTACAATTGGTGACATGTTATCCTTAATTCCAAGCTTGTAATTATGACTCTATGTAAGTTTGTTTCGAAAAGTGCCATCCGAAGTGGGGGGGCACAGCAACCTGTGTAGCCTTTGGGCCCCAGGCCATCTTAATGCGGCCCTGGGTGTGTTGTACAGTGCAGTGCTCTGGAAACTTTGGAAGAGGGAGACAGAGAGAGGGAGTGGTCTGGTCTGTCGAGCGACATAGGCCTACCGTTTAAAGGGAAACTAATGGCACATGTCTTGCAACTGACAGGCCAAGTGTTGATACACCCACAGGGCTGGTGGTGCTGGATGAAATGGCAGGAACAAATAGCTACAGCTACACCACAGAACAACAACAACAACTCACACACACAAGCCCTTGCAGCTTCTTCTCTCTTTGGCTAAGGGCCAATATGCATTGCGACGCTGCACGGCAACACAACTTCAAAGTTTACAGTAGACTCACTCCGAACTGTTTGTAGCAGCGGCGGCTGCGCGTTCACGGATCTTTGCTCATTAGAATGCCGGTGTGTCCTCCTCGGCACATAAAGACACTAATGATTTATTGATGATGTAATCCTGGTGGGGCTCAACAAGTCCCCCTTTGAAGATCTCGCCATGGGTGATTATCTGAAAGCGATAATGGAATGGATGGGGCCTGAAGGCCGCCATGCTGCTGGTGCTTTGAATGTGTGCAAGGATGGAGGCCACTGGGCTCAGGAGCAGGGAAGCTGACGGGGGACAAAGGGATCACTTGTCCTGGGCCCAGGGAGACAGGGGGACAGAAATGGGTCCTCCATACATTGTTTGTATCGGATTTTGGGCCCTTTCAGAAGACTTTGTCCTGGGCCCAGCCCTGCTAAGGAGTAGGCCTGTGGAATGAAAGGCCAAGAATCCCATGGAATTTCCAATCTATAGTGGTTAAGTTTCCTGACGACACTTCATCCAGTCTCTATTATCTTCGGTGATTGCTTCTTGGAAAAAGAATCGTGGTAATTTGAAGTGTTTTGTGTGTTCAAAAGACGGTGATTGTCCACAAATGAGTTCGCACCACATTAAATATACTGAATTCTGTTTCATATAATCTTTAGCTAAAGAAAAAAACCGGATGCAAGACAATACAGTAAGCGTTGCTGCTCTCAAAGAATGGACCTCAATCCCCCCCCCCCCCCCCCGATAAACGAAACCAATTAAGTATATACTCCTCTCTTCGTTGTCTTCTTTTTTTTTTAAAGGCTTCAGTTCTTGTCTTGACGGTCATTAATAGCAACAGCGTGTGCTTGAATTCTGTCACTGCACAGAGCACAGACATCACCCCCTCCATGCGTGGAAAGTGACTGCTTCACAAATGTCTTTGATAGATCTGAGGGATGTGGCGAGTCTGAAACTGCACAGACTCAAAAGCTCAGCAGCCTGCCTGGCACAGTGCAGTACATCTATAGATGATCCTTGACAAAAATGTGTTATAAATACCCACCTTTTCTCTTATACTTTGGCTCGCTGTGCCTCCACTATTTAAAGACTTGCGAGGCGTCAGAAGACTTCTCCGTAGCTGACAGGCCCAGCATTTAGAGACAACATAAATTACGATCACCTATCCGACACTGTAAGCCTGCCTAGGCTGCAGATGACTAGCTTAAGATATCAGTCGATTTTTGTTTTCCAACAGTTGTCGTGAAATATGTTTTCTTCTACATCGGTGCAGTTACAGTACATAGGCTATAGAAATCCAGTCACTGTGTTTGGGGCATGGAATAATTATGACATGCAATTTTCTTCAGACTCTTTTTTTCCAGCATTTGTGCGAGTAAGATAATTTTAGTATAGTACGGGTCCACTGCTCTGCTTGAAATTGTGAGCCATAATTACGGTGCTATTGTGCACGGAAGGGAACTGAGCCACATAAAAGAGGCTGGGAGATGGCATTTTATTACCAAGGATTCAGAAATACAGGTTTCTCAACTCTTCAAACATAAATAAAAACAAGATTGTATTTTCCGTCATGCATCTGACCTGCTATAGGGCCCATGCCATTAGGTACCTGGGTAGTCACATTTTAGACACACGCACACACACACTCCTTCTTCCCTGCCTCAACGCCTTTGATAGTATGGAAGGAAAGGCAATAGGCTGTTTCAGCATCTCTTTTGTGCCTTTTCCCATTGGCTGTACTAGTAGTCTTATTCCTTCCCCCCATCGCTACATGGAACAAACTCTATTTGGCTCCCTTTTTACGTTCATTTAGGGGCACACCTAAAGCTACAGAATAACATGTCACATCTGGGTGACAAATTGCAGTGTAATGCCCATGTGTTGCAAGTCAGTGCATGCTGCCATTGACACAAGCAATTTCTGTTATAGAACGTAATGGGTTCAGGTGATTTTGACAGGTGTGGGATATTTAAAAGCAATTGTTATTGTTGACATTCTGTCCATGGAGTCAGCATTACAGCAACAGGGCATGGAGAAGCAGAAAATGGCAAGAAAAGAAAGCATTTGAGATCTTTCACTGGGGACTTCCTAAAAGTGGCAAGGGTCTGCATGAACTTCCTATGTGAAAATAAGTTTTGATTTACTCAGGAACAACAAACACAACACAGCACAATGCATTTACATTAGACTCTGTTGTTGTATGATATGGGTAAAATGTCACCTTTGCCAAATACTGACCTTTATGGCTGCCGAATTTACATGCCCTTGTACGGCATGTAAAACTCATGATCCTGCATATCACCAACAAAAATATTCAAATATTATTAGATACGTCTTATCATTTTCTGTCTGTCGAGAATGACTTTATACTGAATACAGTTGTATATTTTTATTTCCTGACGACAAACTAGCTTTAACTTAACATAAGCCGCCTCGATAAGCAATTCCTGGATATCAGGGGCCCGTTATCTGCAATTAAGGGAGAGCTCAATGCCAGTCATTTCAATGCCAATGGGAGCCCCTGCCGAGTCAATGAGGCTCTTGGTGGAGTATTAGAGTGGGGCTTGGCTTGGCTCTGCACATGTCCCAGTAGTGCCTTCAGCACACAGCAGTGTGCTTACTCTTCCCCACATTGACTGCAGAGCCTGTGGAGAGGCATATAGACTTGAATACACTTAGCTTAGCCCCATGAACGCTGCTTTTGTTGTTTACATACCGTGTGACTCACCTCCATGGATTCTGCTTTTGTGATGATTTGAACATGGAGGGGTGGGGGTACAAAGCAGAGGCTACGATACTGGGGAATGAAGAGCTTCACCTCATAATTAAGTATGATAAATTATATTTGTGAGAAAAGAGTAAACGCACTGCCGTTGAAACCTTTTTGGGTTTGAAACATGTTAGGAATTCAAACGGATTATATGTTATTTTGACCTGTGTGTGTTCAGTGTCTGTGATTGGCAAAGGCTGAACATATAATAGGCCAGTCTGCAGAGCACATTGATTGTTACGTCTGCTCTGCCAAGGAGGTTATGTTTTTGGTCGCGCTGGGGTCCGTTTCTCGAAAGCGTCTTTGCTATCGTTGTTAGCAAAGTCCTTCGTAAGAGCGACTCAATTCTCTCTTGACAGCGACGCTCACCACTAAAATCCAATGGAACGGTAAGGCGGTCTTAAGACGGTCTTAAGACGGTTAGCATCGACAAGAATTGAGAAACGGACCCCTGGTTTGTCTGTCTGTTTGTTTGTCTGACTGTCAGCAGGATAACTCAAAAAGTTATGAACGGATTTGGATGAAACTTTGGAGTTGTTGGAAATGACAAAAAACAAGTGATTGCATTTTGGTGGTGATCCAGACGCACTGTCTGAGTGCATTTGTAGTTGTTCATGGGTTTGATGCATTTCAGGTTAGAAAATCATTAATTCTTGATTGGGGGGAGGGGGGGGGGGATGGGTATGTGAGATTATACTCTCGACCAAGTCTCGACAGGCTGTTGGTTGATATCAGTTCAGTCTGCTCATGCCTGAATCACAACTCAAGCTTTTACATTTTCTGCTAGCAATGTTCAAATCTGTCAGTGTGTGTGCACTTGACATTATGAACAGAGATGAAAATATGCGTGGGTGTTTTGTTCTCAACATAAAATGAAATGGAATGTCTACACAGTTGTCCCGAGTTGTCTACTCTTTTATACACCACAAGTGAATGTTTTCAAGCTTTCAGCTTGCCCTCCTCAGTAGGCATTGGTGAGGCTGGCATTGACATTTTGAATGTGAGCAGCACAACCTCTCAAAGGGGCACTGTGTAGGATGGTGGCCCATTGTGAGTATTTCAACTATGCTGTTCATTGAAACTGCTGCCCATTGTCAAATTTGATCTTTTTGTGAATATGTACAAAGTAATAAACTCATATTTAGTAGTATGAACAAAGTATGTTTTGCAGCTAAAAATGTGTTTAGTGAACCATGTTCAGCTGCTGCAGCTCAGGTGGCTGTTGTGGCCTTGGTCGTGGCTCAAACAGCTAAGGCACTGTACAGTTACGCCTGTTAGCCTGCACTCACCCGCAAAAAAATAATGAAAGGACACAGCAAAAAATAATCAATAGAGTGATATGATCACTCACTAGAAACAAAAGAGGTTGCAGAGATATGCTTCAGATTGGCATTGGTACTTTCTTCTTTTACATTTAGGCAGACATTTTTGTTTGATGAGGCATGTACTACATGGATAGAAAAGCTCATTTAGAAATGTTAAACATGCAGCATTATCATTGCATTGTGATATGTCTATCTGCAAGAACTCGCAGTCAGAGGCAGAACTGTGACTGGAAGAATATAAGATCAAGCAACAGAGAATTGCAGAACTGTGCAGCAAGAGCGATGCCAGCGATAGAAGCGACAGAGTATGTCCGTTAAAAGCAGAACGCAAGCGTTCCAACATTCTCATTGGCTGTGGTGGCTATCGCCGAACCGCATCATAGCTAACTTGCATAATAGTTGCTCAAGTCCAACTACAAATTGTCGCTCAAGTCGTGCAAATCGCCTCTAGTCGCCCGCATCGCTGGAATTGCTCATGTCAAGTCTGGTCTATTCGTGCCTTGAGATTTAATTAGAACGTGGACTGTTGGGTTTTCAAAAAAAAAAAAAAAACAGCATTGCAAGGTCAAACTGCACTTAATCTTCACTAAATAGCACTATTTTCTACATTTTCTCTGTTCATTTATCTGTGTGGATTTGATTAAATAGGCATCAGCAGAGCTCTAAACAGTCCTTGTAAATATATTTACATGCGTACTATGTTCAACTAAAAGCCAGAGAGAATGCTTCTCCCTCAAGCAACACTCGAAAATTCATTTTGAGACGTAACTCTCAATGCCAAATAATGTGTGTTGTGTTTTGTCCTTGGAAATGTATGATGTTTTGCTTTTAAACTCTAAACATCTGTCCATTAGAGTAAAAATGAAAGCAATTAAATTAAATCAGACACATTTTTAAAACCAACTGCTGAGGGAAGACAAGGTGAGCACAGTTAAGGTTTCAGTGACCTTCAGTTTCAAAGTTTCAGTTCAGTTTCGAAGGAACATCCATACCAGCCTGGTGCCTGAATAGGCTTTTGAAACGATGACCCTGCAACAATACGGCATGGTAGCGGTCACAATGACCCTACATTTTGGCTTCAAATCTCATCGTTTTACTGTTTAGCCTATGTGTATGTGACTATTGATGTAGCTACAGAGTATGATTTTCCTGGTCAGACTGAAATACATCACATCACTACACCACTTCAGTTACTCTTATCCAGTGGTGTATTTTTACTCGGCAAGTAAACAAAAAACATTGTAATGACCCAAAAAGCTTATTCTGACTTATTGCTGCCCTTTGAGTCCTATTAAACAATCATATTGTGTACCAAATCTAAAGGGTATTCCACTTTCAGGTGGTCTTCATATACCATTTAGGTAGACCTCAAAACACAACAGCGCTGATCTAAGCTATCAACAACAGGAAGAAATAGATCGCTGTAAAATATGTAGGGGATATGTAGGAAGAGCTTAGTGCTGCCATATTTAGCTTGCTTTAGAGTATAGAGTATAGAGTATAGAGTATAGAGTACGAGATTTAGAGTAGTGGATGTTAGAGTGAAGAATGTAGTTGCCTGTCTGCATGAAGTTTTGATTTCTGAACGGTCTAGCTAACGGTTCCCTATATTTCCATATTCACAATACCCTCTTCTTCTCAAAATGACAGTTTACAATTTCTGAGGAAAACAGCTTTACATTTTTTTTTTTAATGCATCACTTTGCTGCCATGATGTACGTAATATGTGCTGCTTTTAGCAAAGCACTTATTCCTTGTTTTGAGTTGTGAATGATTTTCTTGGTATTATTTCCACTATATGATCCCCTGTGGTGAGTTTCACTCTTGGCAGACAGAGGTAAAGCAGCAGTACAAATGGAACAAATATAGCTAAGAAAAAAAAAAAGTTGAAGAAAAGTCTCGCCACCTTTACAGCTGACCTTTATCATCCGTGTTGGGTGATGGAGGATCTGGCTGGTGGGTGAAACGCTCACCGCTGTAACCTAGCTTGACCTAATCACGTGTGTCGATTTTCTGTTGGGCCATCCGCGTAGCAAAATGGCTTTGATTTTCAGTAAGCCCACACACAGGCTGGGTTTCGGGCATTGGGGCCTGAAGTCGGCAGGCTGGGCCTACCACTAATGGGCCGCTAAATGGTGTGGCGTGTCACCCCTTGGCCAGGGTATTGACTGGTGTGGTCACGAGGAGAGAGCGAGAGAGAGGGAGCCTCCGTGACTTTTTTTGATTTACTCTCAGGTCAGCCCCCTCGAGACCCCCCTGGCAGGTATCATCTCAGTGGAATTTCAAACCCAATCCAGCAGCGGCCAGCACCACACAAATACTAACAGCTACGGATGGAGAGGCAGCTGTGCCTCAATCTGGACTCTTATATGAATACTGCTTCTAAATATACACAGCAAAAAAATACTAGCTTGAATTCATTTGGTTTCAGAAAACATTTATGTTCTTTTTGCTCTTTGTTCAGTGTCATAGTTTCAGAGTTTATTCTACTCAATATTGTGTAAATATGAAGAGCTGTACAGCTGATTACACTGACCACCACCTGCATGATTTTCAATTGACTGTTGACTCCACTCTTAGAGTAAATTGCCCGTGGAAATACTCCATCTGAAAACAACAACTGACAGCCCATTTTACTGTGTAGATTGATGTAAACAAACAAACAAGTAAAAAATAATGTAATGTAAAAAGTATATCTGAGCTTTGTCATCAAAAGAGATCAAAATGTATCTTTTTTAAAATTTCTTTTGGTCTTTTTAACTTTATTTATGATAGGACAGTGAAGGTGGTGACAGGAAGCGAGTAGGGAGAGAGAGACGAGGAAGGGCCGGCAAAAGACCCGGGCTGGGAATCGAACCCGGGTCAGCCGCATGGTAAACGAGTAACCCTACCATTTGACCCTGGCAGGGCCTCAAAATGAATCTTAAAGCTTACGAGTGTAGTGATAAACACCTCCTAAAGCCTATGCGAAGAGGAGGATCTCTGAACACGTAGACTACTCAGACCACTTAACACCGTGACAGTAGCAGGGGCAAAACTTAACTCCTGTGAATAAAGTGGGATGAATAACTCAACGCCAGATTAAAAAGGTATAATTAAAACTGTGCACCCAGATTAACATAGTAATTCTTGGTCTTTCAAAAACAACTAAAAAAACATTAGTCATCTAGTTCTCCCATTTTAAGTACTTTGGCTTTGTGAGTGTAATAGGGCCCCCAAACTCTCCTCTCATGCATGTATTCATTGTATGTGTAAACAGGGATTATAATAATTGTTTACCAATTACAAAACACCAGGGGCATAATTAATCTCTACAAGATGCCAATACGGTACAATGCAAATGGTTTCTTTATCTGACCATTCAATATATGCCATTAATTTATGCTGCGCAGAAATAAACGTCTCCTCCGCTAATTGCTGACCGTGAGCAAACGCCCCAGAGTCCATCTGACAGTACGCTGCTACAGTGGTGTGGCTGAGGAATCTTGCTGAGGGTGGGAGGGCTCCGCACTTACAGTGCAGTATTTGCCCAGAGAGCCTGTCCCCAGTCTATCATGACTTGCATGCTCCACACTTAAGCTGCAGCAAGCAGATGCGAGTCTGGAAGTGAATGTTAGCTCTGTGTGTGCGTGTGCGTGTGCGTGTGTGTGTGTGTGTGTGTGTGTGTGTGTGTGTGTGTGTGTGTGTGTGTGTGTGTGACTGTGCTGTCTGTGTGTCGATGTTGGTCAATATGTGTGAGTGGGAGTGTTAATGCTGTCTGTGTGTATGTGTCTAGGTTTGTCGATGTGTGTGTGTTAGTAGTAGATGTGTGAGTGGTAATAGTAGTAGATGGTGTGTGCTGGCCAGATGGATGGGGGGTGGAGAGGTGGGGGGAGGCAGTGTGAGGAGGGGAGAAGCTGTGTATTATTTAGCAGTATTGGGAGAATGCGCCTGTCGATACTGCTGAATGGCGGTGATTGGGCTCCCCCGGAGGGACCCAGGGGCCGGGGCTGAAGCTGGGGCTGGGGCTGGTGCCGGCAGCAAGCAGAGCTGCCCGCGCTGATCGATGGGCCGGCCGGCCTGCGTGTGAGTGACACCAGCTCTCTGCCGATTCTGTTTACTCGCAGGGTTTTGCGCCGGGCCCGATCGATGGGCCCAAACTGCACAATCTGCATTATGACGGGCCGTGTTACTACAGACTATTAAGGCGGTAATAACAGAAGGGGGCCCCGAGGGCGCAGGTGTTTGCAAACATGATCCCCAGAGCAGACACAGATGAGATGAGCTGCAATGAGATAGGATGTGCGTGTGTGTGTGTGTGTGTGTGTGTGTGTGTGTGTGTGTGTGTGTGTGTGTGTGTGCGTGCGTGTGCGCGCATGCCTATCTCTGTGTGTGTGCGTGTGCGTGTGTGTGTGTGTGTGTGACTGTGTGCGTGTACATGCCTGAACGTGTGCATGCATCTGTGAAATTTGTGAGACTGTAGGTTTGCCTATTTGTGAGTGCATGTGTAGTATATGTGTGGATATTGTATCCCTTTGCAAATTTAACTCCAGTTGGTTTTTAGCTTAACATAAGCCTAGTTGGTTGGTTAAGCATGGACACATACACACACATAGTATGCTCTGCAAACCGGCTGTTCACACACGATTATCACCACTTGATCTCGGCTAAGGTCGGTTTAGCTTTGTGTACTTTGTCCAGGCATGCTAACTCTCCCGACACCATGGGGAGCAATGCCGGCTCCATTTTGCCCGTTTCCTCTTCCTAACGCCCCATCGGAATACCAGCGGAATACATTAGCACGAGCGAGAGCCTGCGGTGGCGGAGTGCTATGGATTTTTCCTTGTTCACGCGGGGCCACTGTGTTAGCGCTCAGCCTTACATTAGCGTCCCAGACAGGCAGCCACTGCACTCGCATGACCACATTTCACCTGAGAAGAAGAGAAGCCTCATCTCATCTCATCCTCTGCATCCTCTAACCAAGGCCCCTTCTCTTCTTCTCTCTTTTCTTCCCGTCTCTTCTCTTCTCTCTTCTTGTCTTCCCTTCTCTTCTCCTCCCTTCCCTTCCCTTCCCCTCTCTTCTCTTCGATTCTTGTCTCTTCTCTTCTTTTAGCGTCTCTTCTCTTCTCTTCTCTTCCCTTCCCAAGTCTGCGTCACCCTGACCCTCTTTTATCCTGTTGAAAGGGAAAAAATACACTCTCTCTTTTTGGCTTCCTTACACACACACACACACACACACACACACACACACACACACACACACACACACACACACACACACACACACACACACACACACACACACACACACACACAGTGTGTGTGAGTCTAACAAGTAAACAAGGGAGGAGTGTTAAAAAAGGGCCAGTAAATCAGAGTGAAGGCAAGGCTGGCGAGTCCATTTATTTCTGTCTGCTGAGAGTAATGGACGAGGGGAGAGTAGAGGAGAGGAACGGAGCGGAGAGGAGAGGAGAGGGGCCTTTTGGAGATGAGTATTTGTGGAGGGGAAGAGAGGAGGGGAGAGGAGAGGAGAGCAGAGGAGAGAGAAGAGATGAGACGAGGAGAGGAGAGGGGCTTTCTGGAGATGAGTGTTTGAGAAGGGAGAGAGGAGGGGAAAAGCGGAGAGAAGAGATGAGACAGAGAGGAGAGGTGAGGGGAGGAGAGCAGAGATGAGACGAAGAGAGGAGAGGAGAAGAGAGGGGCCTTTTGGAGATGAGAATTTTGTGGAGGCAAAGAGAAAGAGGAGAACAAGAGAGAAGATGAAGAGAGGAGAGGAGAGGAGGGTGAAGAGGTGCTACCCACTATTAGGGAAGGGGAAGGTAGAGGAGGAGACATTGTGTGTGTGTGTGTGTGTGTGTGTGTGTGTGTGTGTGTGTGTGTGTGTGTGTGTGTGTGTGTGTGTGTGTGTGTGTGTGTGTGTGTGTGTGTGTGTGTGTGTGTGCGCCTGCCTATCTGTGTGAGGGGGATTCATGTGTGTTGGGCCTATGGATCGCTGGCAGGGCCACCGTGGCTGGGGAGAGGCTGGCTGGCCTCTGTGTTGGCTGGGGCAGGGCCCTGGGAGGGAGCAGGGGAGGCAGACTGCTGGATCATCTGAGGTGAGGCCTGAGGAGGTGTGGCTGAGGCCAGGGAGGAGGAGGTCGGGGATGAGCTGTGCTGCTCCTGCTCAGGCTCCTGGACAATGCAATAGACAGCGTTAATTATGTAGTGAGTAGGGACTTGTGACCTGGACTTGAGTCAGACTTGAGTCACTAATTGATGACTTGAAGGACAACACCGGAGCAGCACAGATGTAATTCTTTGTGTTTTTTATTCAAGTGCACACGTCCAGGACTCTGATGAAGATGGTCTAACCATCGAAACGTTAGTCATGTTGTGCACTTGAATAAAAAACACAAAGAATTACATCTGTGCTGCTCCGGTGTTGTCCTTCAAGTGAAGATTTCCTGCCTCTCTCCGATGCACCAGATGATAAAGCAGAAGCGCGAGGAACTACCCTTTTCACTAATTGATGACTTTGAATTGAGACCTGACTTGGCAATATTAGGAATGACTTGTGACTTGAAAATAGGGTCCAATGTCGAAAATCCTTTAACTTATGACTTGACTTGGACTTGATTATAAGGACTTGAGACTTACTTGTGACTTGCAAATTAGTGACTTGGTCCCATCTCTGTTATTATTACTATGTTATGTATTAATAGTTCAATTTGATACCTGGAGTGTATTTTGAACTTCTAGAAAGTATGATCCTCCTACTTCACATTGGTGTTGAAATAAGAGAGTAGAACGACTAAAGCAAAATCTTAACTATACTTAGAAGACATAACACTGTATGATTGACTCTGATGGAGTAAAGATACTGTAGCCTCTTACTGCAGATGGGGTCGCCAGCGGGCCTATTCACTATATTGCAATTCACTAAATCATAACAACATTGCTATGGCAGAGTTGAGAGCCTTAAGTAACAGATTAAGACATAGCCATTACAATTTTGGTGACAGTAAGGTTAT
>NC_085862.1:49277679-49290179 GCF_034702125.1 Engraulis encrasicolus | reverse complement strand
GATAACTAAGAAAACCATAGACTAAAAATGACAAATTAATCATGGCAATAACTACAATATTTATAACAATAATAATAATAATAATCATAAAGCATGACGTCTGAATGTGGGGCATGTAAATAGTAATGGTGTTTGGACTTGGCACTTTGCTTCAGCTCTGAGCTCCAGAGAGAAGGACACTGTAAAATAAAGAAGGAAAAGCCTCGTCGTCAGACGGAAGAGTGCCAACTGTGCCACTAAAAGAGGCCAGCAAAGAACGTTAGCCACTTCTCATCACTGCCAACTGGACCTCTGGATGTTGTTTTTGAGAAAAAAAAGTTTTTTTTCCTGCTGGTCGGGTGGTGTAGTTAGCTTGCTATTTTTATGTCGGAACGCCGCTTGATGTAGCAACCACTAGGAGAAAGTTATCTGTAACGAATCTCGAAAAAATGTTTTATGTTTGCAGGAGCTAGTGCTAGTACACACAGCAGGCCTATGCCCGGGAACTATTACATATAATAGCAGCCAGGGGTGGAGCTATAGGGGGGGGCAAGAAGGGCATTTGCCTCTGGGCCCAGGGCCCTCCTGTATTGGTAGTGGGGGCCCTATTGTGAACATGGCAAGTTGGATGGAGGGCCCTATAAGTGTCTTACCCTGGGGCCCTATGTGCAATCGTTCCGCCACTAATAACAGCAGCAGCACAAAGTTTGCGCTTCCTGTTTCATGTTGCCCTGTGTGGGAGACGGTGCGAGTTGCACTGAGCGTGTGCAGACAAGTCTGGGCAGCCCCTGCCATAAAAAGACCTCCGCCGGGAGAAAAAGTGGGGTCACGAACGGGCCTCGCCAGTCGCCGGCGTAAATACAGCACTTGGTGCGTGTTTTATTTACAGACTTCCTGCTCCTCTTGCAAGATAAAAAGATATACATAAAAGAAGAGCCTGGTCTGGAACTAGGAAAGGGGTTGGGAGGGTGGTGGATGGTGTGGTGGTGGTGGTGAGGACGGTGCTGTTATTTTTATGTAATGGACTTTTTACGGCGGTGACAGCATCCTCTAATGACTCACCGAAAACAAACAGTGAAATCGATATGTTTGCCACGCCACAGTATGTCAAAATCGAGCCGTCATCCGTAGGTGTCAGTTAATGCCCCCCTGATTTATGCAAAACAAATAAGAGCGCTCGGACAGGGTGAAAATGAAATCTCCACCTCCGATATTTCCGCGGGAGCCGGGGCGCTGTGTGGCTCCATAAATAAGAAGGCTAGTATCGAAGGAAGAAGGCCTGGCGTTGCCACTTGCACTGACTATGGCAGGGAATTGATCACTGATTATAGATTTACGCTGTTTGAGAAAGGGCTTATCTTTTAAGGGCCTCCTTTTTTATGAGAAAGACTGAGGCTGAGCCTTCTATTTACCTTGCACTGGAGTAAATAAATGCTGATCCCTGCGTACCGGCTTGCCATTTGGGAAGTGCTAGAGCGCTCATACAGTATGGCCCTTTAGTACATCGCAGCACTAGTTCTACTTTACCCTTCTGTGCTCTCTCCCACACACAGAGCTTTGTAGGTTGCAGAAACACACACTCGCTCTCTCTATCTCTCTCTCTCTCTCTCTCTCTCTCTCTCTCTCTCTCTCTCTCTCTCTCTCTCTCTCTCTCTATTCATGCCATCTACCATGTACCATGCACTGTAGTTTCTTATCATCCACACATAACTTTGTAGGTTGTAGAAACACTCACTCCTTTACTCTCTCTCTCTCTCTCTCTCTCCCTCTCTCTCTCTCTCTCTCTCTCTCTCTCTCTCTCTCTCTCTCTCTCTCTCTCTCTCTCTCTCTCTCTCTCTCATGCAGTCTACCATGCACAGTAGCTTCTTAGCATCCCCATGGCTCTGTAGTCCTAAAGGTACGTCATGCACACATACAGCCATCACTATCCAACATCTATATTATCCAAGAGCCCTCATGAGGCTTCTTTATATCCTCTGCTTTAGCCTGCTCTACATGCACTACTCTCCTCCACTAGGGGTGGTACGGTTCACAAATGTCACGGTTCGGTCCATATCACGGTTTCAAGGTCACGGTTTTCGGTTTTGTACGGTTCTGTTTTTTTTTTTTTTTTTAAATAAAATGTATTATATAAAAATTAGAATGAAAATGTAAGCTTATCATGGGTATGTTGAATTTGACTTAATTTAACCCAACTGAAAGAGGAAAGATATCAATGATTTTAACATGCTTCCATTTATTTCACAAAAAGGGAGAACTAAGTCCTAACTTTTAAGTTGACAAATATTCAAATATTACATGCTATAACACATTTGACGTGTAAAAATAAAACAGCTACACTCCTGTAGGCAATGGGACCATTAGGTCAGTGCAGTATGACTATTTTGGTTAATGACACACTGAGAACGAATTGGACTTTTATTTTGATACCGCTTTCTGCGAGTTTTGCGCTTATGAATCAGTTGCTTCCTATCATGAAACTGCCGGCCGTGAGAAGCATAGAAGTAAAATCAGAAGTCAAATTCAATTTTAAGTGAACAAGTGATAGGGTTATGTTATGTTAAAATGTGAAAGTTAAGGTAACAAATAATTTTAAAAGATCGTTTTTTTAGAAGTGTATGCACAAGAATGTTTCACAAAACTCCTGTGAAGCTGAGCCTTTTAAAACAGTCAATTTTTATTTTTGTTATAGTGTTAAACATCAATGTTAACTAGGCAACAGCACAAAGTCCCCTTCCGTCCATCAGAGTTTAACTAGCTACATATAATTAGGCCTACAGTTGATTGCAGTTAAGGACAGCACAGTGAATCTGATGGATATGTTCAATTATCTCGCATTTTGCCGTCTGGAATCCCCATTCAATGCCACGTGGATATAGCCTAGGCTACTGAACGTAGGCCTAAGTCAGAGTCTACTTTGTTCTGCTAATCTGTCATTGTTTGTAAATTCATGTTCATTTAATTTAAAATGGTCAGCATAAAGGCTGGGAACAGTCACTTGCGCTAACGTGGAGAGAGAGGGGGGAGACGGTGACGCTGCTGACCGACCTGCACTTGCTTGTAGGCTACTGTAGCCTAGTCAGCTGGCGCATGCTGTTACATTATGCATTTCAGTTGGCTGATAGAAATCAGTCTTTCCACACTCAATATCCTACGTAGTCTTTGTGTTTTATGCTTGTAAAAGTAGTAGGATTTTAATAGCGTCGTCCGCCGGTGGTCACTCTATTTTTTTTTTCTTTTTGAAACCGTGGGCACCGTGCGGTTGCCCACTACCCAGTTCCGTGACATGCAAACTGTACGGTCTGGGTTTGCAACGCAAACCGTACCATGCCTATCCTCCACACAGAATTTTGTAGGTTGCAGAATCTCTCTCTCTCTCTCTCTCTCTCTCTCTCTCTCTCTCTCTCTCTCTCTCTCTCTCTCTCTCTCTCTCTCTCTCTCGTCTCCCATGTATTGTAACTTCTTATCATCTGTTCACATGACTCTGTGCTCCCTATACACATACAGTACAGCATTCACCATCCAACATCTATATTATCCAACATCTATATTATCCAACATCTATATTATCCAACATCTATATTATCCAACATCTATTTTATCCAACATCAGTACACATATATTGACTCCTACACCAGCGTTTCACACACACACGCACACGCACACACACAGTTGTAACAGCATACAGAGAGGCACAACAAAGGCTGGTGAGTGGGTGAGTGGGTGAGTGAGTGAGTGAGTGAGTGAGTGAGTGAGTGTGTGTGTGTGTGCGCGTGCGCATATGTGTGTGTCTGTGTTGGGAGCGGAGAGCAATGGGGTGCAGTCGGTGGAGGCAGCGCTGTGCTGCTGTGATGGAGCGCGTGTGTTGAAGTGAGCAAGTGGCAGAGAGACAGCTAGACATTTCACTCCCTGTCACAGCACGGCCTCAACGTACAGGATTACACACACACACACACACACACAGGAAGACAAATACACACACACACACACACACACACACACACACACACACACACACACACACACACACACACACACACACACACACACACACACACACACACACACACACAGGAAGACAAATATACACAGACACACACACACACACACACACACACACACACACACACACACACACACACACACGAAGACAAATGCAAAAACAGAACAGGGCGCGCACACACACACAAACCCTCACACACACAGATTCCCCACGGTTCTTTGTACTGCAAACAAGACAGCTCCACCATCCCTTTTCCAGGCCCAGGTTGGTTGCTCCACTCGGTGCCTATGTTTGGAGTGTCCGTGTGTGCGTGTGTGTGTGTGTGTGTGTGTGTGTGTGTGTGTGTGTGTGTGTGTGTGTGTGTGTGTGTGTGTGTGTGTGTGTGTGTGTGTGTGTGTGTGTGTGTGTGTGTGTGTGTGTGTGTGTGTGTGTGTGTGTGTGTGTGTGTGTGTGTGTGTGAGAGAGAGTCCGCGTGTGAGTGTCAGCGTCCATGCGCGCGTGGACTGTGTGTACTATGCACCCAGATTGGATTTACATCCCATTTGATCTCTGAGATGTCTCGTACTGAGAGGCCGCCCGTCATCATCATTCGTTGTTTACGCAACATCCAGACTAAAGCTGGCCTCGTAAAAAGATTGACACTGCCGCTCTCGAACGTGAGTATATCACGTCACATGTCACGCGCGCCATATGTGTACGGCGCAGCATATGTTTACGCCGCTGCCTTTACATGCCAGCCGGCGTCCCACGTCCCCTTTGCCCATGATTACGATGCCTTATGACATGTTCTATATTCATTGGGGGTGATCGAGAGCACATGTGGCATGTCGCATGTAAGCATGTTAATGACATGTCGCGTGAGTGACGCTGGCTGCTTAGACAGAACCAGAGCTTTCAAAGCCTTTGATGGACAGATGTGGTTTCACCACATTCATCCACACACGTGAACAACACCCCACATTTGCCCCCATATAACGACGCTGAATGAAACATTGTGTCTTCATTGTGCGGCGTGACCCGTCCTCTAAAACATGCACAACATGTAAACATGTAAATATAATCGGCCATATGCCGCAGATTCCCCCACGATGTGCATCACCACACTCCATGTGCTCGTCACGTTCGGCGCTGATCAGGGCGGCTAATGACACATTATGTAGTCTACTCAGGATCTGAGCTGGTACACAAGTGACATGTCATGTAAACATCAACACATGTAAACATGTAAATAATGTAAATATGATCATGCTATAGTGGCGGCTTACAGTGAACTGGCACCAGCACTGGCAAAGCTGCGATAGATAAATAGATAGATAAAACCCACATCAAGATTTCAATGTTTGAGAATGAGAACCGTTATGGCGAGCTATTCTCAGTGTTCCTTGACATGATGATTGCTCTTGCTGAAAAGCAAAGCAAAAGCCAAAGTGAAAACCCAACTGGGAAACCCCAACTCCCGTTGTGATTGTGACACAGCACTCCACAGTACACAAGTGCACACAACGAAATTGCATTTATGCCTCACCCGTGCAAGGGGGCAGCCCCCAATGGCGCCCCAAGGGTCATGGAGGAGTATGGGGGAGAGCACTGGTTAATTGCTCCCCCAACAACCTGGTGGTTCGGGAGTCAAACCAGCAACCTCTGGGCTACAAGTCTGACGCCCAAACCGCTTACCCATGACTGCCCTCAATGATGATTGCTCTTGCTGAAGTGCGCTCTGCTTTTTACCAATTATTCGTGGAAAATCAAAAGGAGGGAAAAGGCCTATTGAGCTGGCCTTTTCAACAGCCACACATTGCATTCCCACATTGATCACCTCACTTTTAATGAGAGCCCATCTCTAGCTGCCTGACCTTGGCTGCAAGCTTTAGCTTTGTCCCTGCTAAGTGCCTGTAAAGGTTTGATTATACGACTTTACCTTCCGGATTAAGACTATTGTTATGCAATTATGCACACGCGAGGAGTACATGCTATTGTGGAAAAAAATTCCATTACGCTAATTAAAAATGATTTTAAATAATATATTGTTTTGCCCGAGGCCAGCCAAAATGAAAGCTCTGCCTTTTTAATGATTTTAATTTGCCAGTACAATTAATCAATGCCGACTGACTCTACAAAGCCAGAAGCAAACAGTATATATATGGTTGTGGTTTTTAGAAAGTTAATGCTGTGGGTCTGGATAACCTGGCTTTGTTCTCCAAAACAACTACTTTGGGCCTCATTTAAATCTAACAATATTGCCATTGCTGGCTTTTTAGTTATCTGTGGAGGCAGGGAGAGTAAACAACATTTAACAACAACAATTAAAAAAAATAAAACCAAGTGAGAGAATAATTTAAGTAGTTCTATGCAGAAGACGGCTATACAGACTATCGACAGATGCGTGGTTATTAATGACATATCTGAACAAAAATCTGCATCTTATAAAGGTGAGGATTATGGATTGGGTTTAATTAAGGTATTCATGTGCTAACAATAAACGGCATGAAACTGGATTTCATAAATGAGGTACTTGTGGGGCTGACCATCCAAATAAATTATAATCCCAAACCCGAAACTCTCGCCATTTACTGTATACACATCCACTAATGCCACAGATTTGTACATTCTATTCTTATTGCAGTTCTACAGCGCATACACTTAAAGACTAAAGGGTACAGGAGAAAAATACACAGCTGAACCTTACCCTGACAACATGCGACCGTGCGTGTGTGTGTGTGGGTGTGTGTTTCTGTGTGAGAGAGAGAGAGAGAGAGAGAGAGAGAGAGAGAGAGAGAGAGAGAGAGAGAGAGAGAGAAAGAGAGAAAGAGAGAGAAAGAGAGAGAGAGAGAGAGAGAGAGAAAGAGAGCACAAAAGGGAAGGCTCCAGCCCTGGCTCTGAGCATCCCACCGCCCTCCTCTCCCCCCTGCCCTGCCAGTGGCATCTCTGGGTCGTGTGTGGATGATGTATGGGTGCGGTTGGCTAGTGAGGGCGAAGGCGGCCCTCGGCTCGGGTCTGGTCTGGATGAGTGGATGTGAGGTTCTGTCGGGGTTCTGTCGGGGTCCGGCCGGCGCTGGCCGCGGCGCCCCTGATGGTGTGATTAATACGGCCCATCAGAACCCTGGGGCGACACGCTCCACCGAGCCCCTGAAAAGACCTACCAACCGACCCAGCCACTGGACTACACCGCAGGAGAGAGAGAGAGAGAGAGAGAGAGAGAGAGAGAGAGAGAGAGAGAGAGAGAGAGAGAGAGAGAGAGGGAGGGAAGGAGGGAAAAAGTGGGGGAAAGAGGCGGGGGAGGAGAGGTAAAAAAAAAAAAGGAAAAAGAGAGTGGGGAAAAGTAGAGAAAGGAAGGAGGAAACAGGGAGAAGGAGAAGAGGAGGCAGAAGAGACAAAACCCCTGCACTGCAACCTCTCCTCTCCGCAACCTCGCCTCCCCTCCCCTCCCCTCTCCTGTTCCATTCATCACCATCACAATGCGCAGACATGGAGCTGCCCCAAAGTCGAATTATCACTCTCTCTCTCTACCTCTCTACCTCTCTCTCTGCCTCTTTACCTCTCTCTCTCTCTACCTCTTTACCCCCCCCTCTCTCTCTCTCTCTCTCTCTCTCTCTCTCTCTCTCTCTCTCTACCTCTTTACCTCTCTCTCTCTACCTCTTTACCTATCTCTCTCTCTCTCTCTCTCCCCCCCTCCCTCTCACTCTTTCCTGGCCTCAGGCTCTCACCCTGGCCTATCTACCTCGCCAGTGGATCTCCTCCTGAGTTCAACACAAACAATTTTAGCCACTGCATCAAACCCAGCATTACACAACATACTGCATGAGGACAACTGCAACCAGAGATAGTTAATTCTTTCAGCTATAATGGTATCAACATTTTTTGCTTTTTAGCAATAATGATATGCAGTACAGTGGGCTTGGTTGGTGAGGAGGGGTATCCTCACAGGTGTGTTTTAGCTGTAGGCAGGAGACCAAAGGCGGGATGCCATCTGCCACGGTCACACTTAGGCAGGAACCCTCTGCCAAAGGTGAGGCCTGGAGAGTCTTATATTGGGTTTAAATAGTATAGAGTCACTGGCCACTGGTTAAGGAGACAGGCTTACAGTTTCATAGCCTAGAAATCTAAAGATCCCTTGTGTTGTATCTGTGTACACTTTATAAAGTACAAGACGCACATTTAGTGCATTTTACTGGTAGTCGAAACACAACATACTGCGCATGCGCAAATGATACATTCTGTATCACTCCATCCTAATGGCAGACAATATAACTGAAATGTAATTCAGCTCAGTGACATTCCATATAGGCTAGATATTGAATTGATGCTCCTAAGACTGGCTAATGAGTCATCCTGAAGTGCATCCTACTCGTCATCCCTTGACATGATGTGATGGGTCTAGCACTGCTGGGGACCCCAACCTTTCTAGGTCTGAGGGCTACATGAGGGATACTTGTTCATTCAAAATCATCTAAGTATAATGTCTTGACACCCCTTCCAAACACCCCTTTGATTGAACGATTGTTTGTTTTTGATGAGTTTCAGGTCAGACCTCTGACATCAGTGGGGTGTGGGCAGTTGCTAATCCTCCTCCCACAGGAATGAGGTGTTCCTCTACACTGTGTCAGGAACCTATGGCCTATGGGCCGGTTATGGCCCATGAGGGCGTCTTATCTGGCCGCGATATAATGTAAATATTCTGCCGTTTCACATGAAATATGACATGTTTTGTAAAGCAATCTGAGAAAAGGTGGCGTTTGTTCCAAAAAAAAGTTTGAGAACCATTGTGTTATTGTGTTCCATATGTGGCAGCTCTATGGCAGACTAATAGTTTGTTCTAACTGGAACACTTTTCAGAAGAAAATAGCATAAGCCCTGTTAATATTCAAATGTCAAGACTTGTTTTCATTTTTTTATGTTAAGCTACACACTGAGTTCCATTTGCAACAGTTGATATTCCAAGAATTCTGCTGCCGGTGAGTCATGTTACCGTAGCAATGTCACTTGGGAAGAAAGCATGTTGAACAGATTTTTACCTGTGGTTGCTTCATGCTTCTTAGAAGCCTCACGCTGTGTTGTACAGCAAGGCGCTGGCTTCTCAAAAATACATGGGCGGCTTTCTTTTCTTTTTGAATTCATTTCAAACAGGGGAGCAGCTAGTCAGAGAGACTGAACTCGTCTGAACTGACATTGGCATTGACATTTTCGGATCCCTTTTACACATTAATATGACCATTCTCTGTCACCCTCCCCATTCCCTCAGCTAAATGCAGCTTCCATCCCTGCTCAAAAAGCATCAAATGTTAACATTGCAAAAAAAATACTAGCTGTCTTGCCAGAATGTTGACATGTGGTTCACTGGAAATGAACATGAAAATGTGAGTGGGTAATTGCTATGAGGAGTTGATTTTTTTTTCAGACTGATATAGCCACAGCCTCAGGGTTCTATCTACAGTGTAATTATGTGTAACATGCTATTTTTTGTGTGATTTTTATATACCCAAGTGTTCACCTACAGACTAGTAATTGGTACAGTATCTAGAGAAATATAATATATCTCAGCCAGGGGCGGTCCTGGGGGCGGGCTGATGGGCAGTTGCCCGGGGCGGCACATGAGAGGTCGCGGCACCACCATGAAAATGCAGCGAAAATGCTTATAAATATTTTACAAATATTCTTATTTCTACACATGGCCGTAATAATAAAGTTACTATTAGTGCTTTTTTTGTCAGTTATTATGAGTATTTCTTGCCGATTTTTTGCTGGAGGAGGGGGCAGTCCAGGCGCAACTCATTGGACTGCCACTGATCTCAGCTGAACTGTTATTTTATCTTCAGACATTTAACAGCTTATCACTTTGCCTCATAAATTCTCCCATTTGTCTCACCTTTGTTTGCACCATCCATCCATCCATCCATCCACCCATCCATCCATCCACCCATCCATCCACCCATCCATCCATCCACCCATCCATCCACCCATCCATCCATCCATCCACCCATCCATCCATCCATCCATCCAGCCATCCATCCATCCATCCATCCATCCACCAATTAGGCTTCAGTCCTTTTTAGCCCTCATACTTGTAATCCGTTTGCCCATTTTCTGCTAAAACACATCCACGCACGCACACAAACACACAGGCATACAAACACACATGCACGCACACACACACACACACACACACACACACACACACACACACACACACACACACACACACACACACACACACACACACACACACACACACACACACACACACACACACACACACACACACACACACACACACACACACACACAATGTGTGCATGCAGAGACCATGTGAATCTGATGGGGGGACAAAATTGCCATAGAAAACATGCTTTACTGTGCATGTTGTGAAATAATACATAAATACAGCGCATAACAATACCCAGGCGATAATGCAGTGAGCAGCAAGAAGCCTCTCTTTTCTTTAAATAATATGGCCATGACAGCAGCCCTATTGACAGCGTTGGGCGCAATTTTTGCTGATTTTTTTTTTTCTTCATTTAAAAAAAATGAAGATGGATACAAACACAAACATACAGTAAAGAAGACGGGGTGAATGAACAGTCACAACAACACAAACAGTCCATGTCATAATCACAACAGTGACTGGCATCGGTAATTGGAAGTGTCTCAGCAACCAAAACAATGCCTTCCAAATTCAAACTCCCCCAACAAACCTGCCAATTGATGCTGTGACTCAGTGCCTACAGTAACTTCCCAAAGTCACTCCGGTACGTCAGTATCAGGCTTAAAGATTGGGTGGAAACAGTCACAGGCAAGGCATGTCACAGTCAACAGTGATTACGTTGGATAGGATAGGCACCAATAATTGGGACAGTGTTGGAAATGCCAACAATGCTTTCAGACTGAAAAAAAGATCTTCAAAAATAAACCTGCTCTAGTATATCAGCACCAGGGAGATGAAATGTGAAGGTATATGGCAGTGTGGCAGTCTACATTTATTCTTGATGCCTGTGTGTACGTGTCTGGGTCTATCTTCTGTTAATGTCTGTACCTGTATGTTAAGTTATAACTGCAAATTGATGTCTGTTGCATCACAATTTCAATCTTCTCTAAGCCTTCCTTCCCTAAGCCTGTTACATAAAACATTGCACCATAAAGCACACATTGACTTTGACTAAAATCAGGCATATGAGGGGGGAAATTATCTGGAATTACAGAGTTGTCTTTAACACTGTGCACTGTGCATTTAGTTCTTTTCTCACAGTGCAACACAACAAACACTACAGAATGTTCTACAAAATGTGTCAGTGAGAAACAAGAAACAGATAAGACGGAGCCCTCTCCAGACTTACAGAGTTGAATGGAAATAAACACTGTGCCTCCACGGCCGGATTAACACACAGGCTAGATATGGCTGCAGCCTAGGGCCTCCCAGCTGCCAAGGGGCCCCTGATTGGCCAAAAGTGAAAAATTGCAGAATTGTGACAACATGCAATATTGAAAAACATATCTGATGTGTTCAGTAAAGTTGGTAGACATGTTATGCTTAATTCCTAGATCATAAGTAAGACAGAGTCTATGTAAATTTGTCACAAAATTTGCCTTTTTTGGGGGGGGGGCACTGCAACCTGTAGCCTAGGGGTCCCAGGTCATCTGGCCCTGTGTGCCTCACATTGCATTTAGTATAGTATATACTGTTTAGTATATACTGTACTCATATAGAGTTGAATTAACACTGTGAAATGTGCTGTGTAGCTTGTGCTTTCATGGCCCCACCCTTTATTGGCCTGGGACCGCATGTTCACGTCCCAAATTTCCAGGGACCCCATACATATATTTTTATACAACCTTTTTGAAGAAGACTGAACTATATTGTAGTCTTTTAAACCTGTAGATACTGTAGATACTTCTGAAGAGATATACGATTGTATGCAGCATTTCAACAAGAATATTAATCAAATATTGGGTAACACTTTATTTTAGGGATACATCTATTAGCACTAATACATGCAAAGTGTCCCTGTATAAGTAGCCTAACTTGTAAGGCACGTACTAAGCTAAATCAAACATTTGATAGGCATGTAGTCGCAAATGTCTTTCTCATGCACAATAAGGAATTTATTACCAATTTAACCTTAGTAAGGACCTAGTAGGCCTTAGTGTTTGCTTAGTACATGCCTTACAAGTTACTTATGCAGACAGATGCATTGTATGCATTAGTGGTAATAGATGTATCCCTAAAATAAAGTGTTACCAAATAATGTTATATAAATTAGCAATATTTCAGTATGAATCGGTATGCTTTTTTACACACCTTGACATTTCAAGAAACCCCATTTGAATTCCAGGCGACCCCATATTGGGTCCCGACCCCAGGGTTGAGAACAATAGGACCTGAATACTGTATGTCCCCGGACCCGGTTCTTAGAGTGAGATGAGGGAGCCCTCACAGGTCGACAGCCAATGAGCTTCTCCCATAGAGATGGCGACAGATTCTTACGAATAAGAACCACTGGATTAGGTGCTCTCCAGACCGGATATA
>NC_085862.1:49272679-49275179 GCF_034702125.1 Engraulis encrasicolus | reverse complement strand
CCGCTGTTATGCATTATTCATAGCTGCTACTCAGAGAGGGTGTGTTCCGTACCTCGGAGCGGTCAGCGGCAGGTGTGCATCAGGAAATGCTCACTTGGATACCTGCTTTTTTCCCTCCCCACCCTTCTCTCTCTCTCTTCGTATCTGGGAAAACAGAGCCAAAAATGGACCTGCCATAAAAATTGCAGCATTTTTTCCGTGCCAAGCCGTGTGTCTCAACAATGCTTTCTTGTCTTGCGTCATCATCGCTGGAGGAAGAGAGTTTTTTTTCTTGTGTGTGAGCATCTCTCTCTCTCTCTCTCTCTATCTCTCTATCTCTCTCTCTTTCTTTCATTCTCTCTTTTTTGCTCTCCATCTCTCTATCTCTCTCTCCTCATCCTCCATATCCCCCCCGCCCCCATGTTGTTTTGGCCAGGCCAGCAGACTACCGTGTTGGTCTATTTGTCTCCATAATAATTCTATGCATTGTCCTGTCGGCGGGCTCGCCTCGGACTGTAAACATCCCACTAATTAGACGCCTCCTCCGCCTTTGCCTATTCATCGCGCATTTCTTTCTTTTTTTTCCTCCGCTACCGTGGCAATATCACATACATCACGCCGCATTGATCTGGGTTAATCTCAGCACTGTGTGGCACTAATCTAGTAAAGAGCCAATTATAACGGCTCGCCACTGAGCACCAGGATGAGATTTATGCAGCCTCCTCAGTTCCTCCATACCCCCCCCCCCTTTTTTGGGTTTGCTTTTCTTTTCTTCCCCTTCTTCCCTCCTCACGTGCTTACCTCACTTCTTCAGCGCACCGCTTTCACATGCTTTCCTCTTTCTCACTATCTCGCCAAAACACACACACACAAGCACAAGCAGACAGACAGACAAATGCATGTGTACACAAAAATCGTCACACACACACACACACACACACACACACACACACACACACACACACACACACACACACACACACACACACACACACACACACACACACACACACAGTACATGACCACACGTTTTTTTACATTACATATGATCTTTCCTTCTCCTCCATCTCTCTCTAACTAACGTCTTTCCCCTCCTCATTCATCATCTCCTTCTCACAGTACATACGCACGCACAAAACAGCCGCCTTTGCCTTTCGCGAGAGCGTTCCTGATCCTCATAAATATTCAAAAACAAAAGCCCTGCTTATTGGCGTGCATAATGCACGACTTTATTAAAACAAGCTAGCCCACTTCCTGCCCCCGAGTCGTGCCAAGATGCACCGTGAGCTACCTACATAACACGGAGCCCACTGCCTCATGAGAAGGGTCGCGCATCGCATCGCATAACACTGCATCGCATCGCTTGCTGACCCAACTCACTTTAAGGGGCTTGACCTCTGATCTGCTCAATACTGTGGCCTACTCAAGATGGTCGTGTGGCTACGTGCGCCAGAGGAGAGGAGAGGAGAGGAGAGGAGAGGAGAGGAAAAGAGAAGAGAAGAGAAGAGAAGAGAAGAGAAGAGAAGAGAAGAGAAGAGAAGAGAAGAGAGGAGAGGAGAGGAGAGGAGAGGAGAGGAGAGGAGAGGAGAGGAGAGGAGAGGAGAGGAGAGGATGGAGGAGAGAAGAAAAGAGGAAAGGGGAGATGAGAGAGTTGAGAGAGAGAGGAGTAGAGGGGGAAGGAGGTAGAGAGGAGAGGAGAGGAGAAGAGAAGAGAGAGGAGCAGAGGAGAAAGACAGCATGCAAGAGATGGGGCATAGAAGGAGAGAGAGAGAGAGAGAGAGAGAGAGAGAGAGAGAGAGAGAGAGAGAGAGAGAGAGAGAGAGAGAGAGATAGAGAGAGAGGAGAGAGAGAGAGAGAGAGAGAATGAGAGAGAGAGAGAGAGAGAGAGAGAGAGAGAGAGGGGGGGGGAGAAAGTGAGAGAGGAGAGGAGAGGAGCGAAGATTAGAGGAGAGAAAGAAGGAGAGGAGGAGAGTAGAGAGGGGAGGAGAGAGATGGCTAGAGCCGAGGACTGGTAGAGCATGATAATAACACTAGCAGTGTCCAGGTCATGTGAAGGGGGCTCACCTAGAGCTGATAACAATGTGTTTGGCCCTCTATGTAACCGTAAGGAGCTTAGGAATAAAAGCAACAGCTAAACCAGAGGCTGAAAGAGGAGGAGGAGGAAGAGAGGAGGAGAAGGTGAAAGGGACGGCAGAAAGAAGAGGAGGAAGAGGAGAAAATAGTGAAAAGCGGGACGAGTACAGAAGAAGAATGTCGGCTGAGGTGGGAGGAAGAGTATGAGGAAGAGAAGTAGTGATGATAAAGAAAGGAGAGGGACGTGGAGTGGGAGATGTTAGTCCTTGGATGGAGGGAATGAAGGACAGAGCATTGTACAGAAGAGGAGAAGTTTGGCTTATTTATAGGGGGAGGATAAGGGAGGAGGCTATTGTATGTGTTCCCCAAAAGAGGATAAATACAATAGGCACCTTTCCACTTTTTCTGGCTGCGTCGTGCTGTGTCGTGTTGAGCTGAGTGGTGTTGT
>NC_085862.1:49245179-49262679 GCF_034702125.1 Engraulis encrasicolus | reverse complement strand
AGCGTGTTCAAAGGAAAGACGGCCACAACAAATCAACACAAAACACAAACAACAACAACAATAAAAGCGGGGAAATGCTGAGCTGTGATCTTTTGTCAGTGCTCGTCATTTCGAGCGTCGGGTGCTGTCGGCTGGCTTTTAGTAAGCGGCAACGCATCGCTTCCTGAGCAGCAAGGACGAGGGTTGAGACAGTGGTGACGATGACGGCGCCTGAAGCTCCAGAGTAGCGCGGAGCTGAGTGAAGTGGCCTAACGCGCACATAAATGACTGACTGACGCACAACAGTTGTTGTTCCTCCAGCTCTGTTATGTTTGAATAACAACACCCCCTCCCCCACCCCACCCCCACCCCCAACAACATCAGCATCTCTAGGGCTTCTGCTGTACTGTACACCTGTCCCGCACAGGGGGACATCAGAAACATCCAGGGATTTACAAAAAGAGTAGACATTCTTGTTGATGTTTTTCCACACAGTCTACAGATAGACCAAACACAGTGTCAAATACTTTAGATACAGACAGACAAAGCGACAGAATGGCAAACGGACAGACAAAGACACACACACACACACACACACACACACACACACACACACACACACACACACACACACACACACACACACACTCCACAGAAAGACCAAACACTATTGAATACTTGGAGACAGACAGACAGAATGACTGACAGATCAACAGACATAAACAAACAAACACCGCACACACACACACACACACACACACACACACACACACACACACACACACACACACACACACACACACACACACACACACACACACACACACACACACACACACACACACAGACTCCACAGAAAGACCAAACACTATTGAATACTTGGAGACAGACAGACAGACAGAATGACTGACAGACCAACAGACAAAAACAAACACCACACACACAAACACAGACACACACACACACACACACACACACACACACACACACACACACACACACACACACACACACACACACACACACACACACACACACACAAACACA
The DNA here is from genome assembly GCF_034702125.1 of Engraulis encrasicolus. NCBI lineage: Eukaryota > Metazoa > Chordata > Actinopteri > Clupeiformes > Engraulidae > Engraulis > Engraulis encrasicolus. The sequence goes on along the minus strand of NC_085862.1, from coordinate 49,261,653 downwards.
GACACACACACACACACACATCCTAAACACTGTGTCAAAGACTTAGCGACAGACAGACCGACCGGCCGACAGTAATAGATAAATAGCACAGGCGGCCACTGGGGCAACCACTTCCTGTTTTCCAGGACGACGAGACGAGACGGAGTACTTTGGCGATGCCCAGAGTGCTGCTCTCATCTCATCACGTCTCGTCTGGATGATCAGCTGTGCACACCTCCGTGGAGACCGCTCACTGCCGAGCTGTCCGCCCGACCGCCGCTCTCTCACCGCCAGGCTGTCTGCGCTGGCCACCGCTGCTGTGTGTGTTGTGTTTGTGTAAAATATACCCACTGCGAGTTTGGTGCACTTAATAACATCCAGAACGGGCAGAATCCTCCGTCCGAGGTGCTCGCAGGTCTTCTTTGCATCTTCCATTTGCGGCGGAGAGAAGGGAGCTCTCAGTCCTTTTCAACAAGCACACAAACAGAAAAAAAACACATGAAACATGTCACTTTTTCCTTTTCTATTTCACAGCGCATACACGCCACTCCAACATCTCCAAGACGCACACGCATATGGACGCACACATGCATTATACAGATAGACATACAGTACACAAGTGATATTTCAAGGTGCACTGTGTAGGATGTGGCCAGCGTAGTTACTGCAACTATCCTGCTCATTGAAACTGGGCTGCTTATAGCCAAATTAAATATGATCTTTTCGTGACTATTCACTAGGTAAACCAATATTTACTAGTATGACACAAGTACAGCAATTTTTGCAGCTAAAAATGACTATTTCTTGACATTCAAAATAGCGGCCATGGAGAAGCTCCCCCTTTTCATGTATGAAAAATGCAATTTTCCCAGTCATAATGAATACTTAAAATTTGATGGTGGTGGTAAGTATTTGAAAAAAATATGATTCCTTACACCTTTAAGAAGTTTTATGCTACTGTAATCAATACATCAACTGAGGCCTGCTTTACTCTGAAGACACCATACATTTAGCCAGTACATTGTGCCATAGATCAACGTGGGACCACATCCCCACACAAATAAAACAAATGCACGCACGCACGCACGCACACACACACAGACACACACACACATTGCTGGGAAAAACACTGCGTTCCATGTCCTTGAACATTCATACTGCCGCCCACCCACCAACGTCATAATATTTTCCATTTAAAAACTAAGTGGACATCGGGTGCTGGAGGAACATTGAAACGTAGTTCAGATGCTCCTTCATCCAAAGCACATAGTGTTGTGTATGCTTATTGAACGTCCTTATTCACTAGCTCTTTGAAAATACGGTGCATTGCTCCTCCTGGTAAAAACAACCCCACCAAGACGCACACGGACGCACACTACACCACAACACTGTAATCAATACATCAACTGAAGCCTGCTTTGCTCTTGAGACACCATACATTGTGCCATAGATCAACATGGGAAACCGACACAAACAAAACAACAGATACACACACACACTACTGGGAACAAGTCCGGCAGGCGGACAAAGATGCGTCCGCCTATGCACTGCCGCCTTGTGGACAAAGGAGGGAATTACAATTTTAAGAAAGCGTTTCAGACAGACCAACAGACAGACAAACAGACAGACCGACCGACCGACGGACATACCCTCATATTTGGCCACTGCTTTGGGTCATTAAGCCAGTTTTCTTTGATTTCAAAGGGACATTTCAGTAATCCGGGATCCTTTATTTTCTTGAAATACTGTACACGGTCCTCGGCCGGCAAAAATAGTGAGTATGCCATCTTCTAACAGACGCGAAGTGAACTGACAGTTTTGGGGGAATCCTTTTCCGCCAAAAAGGGGCGTTAACGGTCTGTGACGTCAAAGTCGCGGTGGTTTATAGAGATGCTAGGACGAATCTAAAAACAGCCTACTGCCACAGCCCACACAAAAAAACACCACCCCGCCACAGAAACACACACACACACACACACACACACACACACACACACACACACACACACACACACACACACACACACACACACACACACACACACACACACACACACACACACACACACACACACACATTACTAGGAAAAACAGCCCACTGTGTTACATGTCCTTGACTTTGACAAACATTCATACAGCCGCCCACCCACCTACCCACCTCATATTTTTTTTCAATTTAAAGAGAGCCATGCAGTGTTAATTTCGTCAACCACGACGATGACGAAAATATTTCGTCAACGCCCCTTTTTCCCTTGACGATGACGAGACGATGACGCACTAAAAATTGCCTCAAGCAAATCAAAATATGACGAAAATAAAAAAATATTTTCGTCAAGGAGACTAAGACGAGACGAAATTTACAAGCCATGGACGAATGGACATTAAAAATATAATTATTTATAATTAATTTGTTATTTGTAATTGTAATATAGGCCTAAGTGTCTTGAACTTCATAGGTGATTGCGCGCTCACGCTGTGATGCCTCGCTTGTCTCTGCTGGCAGCCAGTGCATGGCGTGACTCAGTCAGTAGTTCTGTAGCCTAGTAGCTGAGTGAGTCCATTTAAGTTGAGTTTAGGTCCTAAAACATTCCCAGAGAAAGAGCAAAAATAGCCAACGTTGAGGGAAGTGTTCATTTTGAAACATGTTCAACAACCCTCTTGTCCATGACGAAGACATGTGTTTCTGCAGTAGGTAATGACAGTCGCGCCAATCCTCCTCTGATACTGTCATTCTAAACTTCCTCGAGCTTCCACTATTCTCCTTTTCACTTAGGCTGTCTTAGCCCGGCGTTCGTTGTCTGATCTTTTTTTGTAATGTTTGCTATATTTGCTGTTTAACCATATGAGTAGGCAGTTCGCAAGCAAATCATGAAGGTCGGATTTGTGAATTTATTTATATCAGTCACCGCGGGAGCGCGCGCCAGCAGGGGGAAAGTTGGCCTGTCTAAAGTAACAGAGGCACGGCGACTGTAGCCTAGTTTTGAAAAGAATCAATGGATGAGCGTTCGCTGAGGAGTTTTAAACTGTTGAGATTTGAAACTTGTTCTCGTCGAGAGCAACGCTAAAAGAGCTAAGGAAGTCGACAGCATTTCCATGCGTCTGCAGTGCCTTCCTAAGTTCCAAAAACTCTTTTCAGGTCATGCTTATCGAGCCTCGACATCCCCGACAAACAAAACAGCATTAGAGTTTACATATTTGTATGTGCGTGTCCTTTATATCGTCCAGTCTGCATACCCCTGCCTGCCTAACATAACGTGCCTAACTATTTCTCTTACTTTTGCAGGGCATACGAAGTGTGCTCGCGCAATCTATTTAAGCCTATTCCACTCATGCCGCACGAGTCATTATCGTTCTCTGCTCGCATTGCCAATTGAAAACAAAAATCGCTAACTTGCATAGTCTAACATCAGCAGTATTTTATCTGACTCGTGGTCATCGGGAAGCCACTATCAGGGAGACTTATTGAACTTCATGCAGACTTGGGATGTCTGGTCTTCCCACTGCCGGCAATCTGGCTTTAAGTCACGCGGAGAGGTGAAGAAGAGCATGTAGCTTCCTCCGTGATCAAACTCAAAATCAAATAGGCCTATAATAGGCTATGCAGCAGCTTCTAATGCACGATAGAGAGAGAGAGACTTGTGCATGATTTCAAATATAAATTCGTAACACAATCACAATTTGTGTGGCTGTAGCATATAGAGTATACTCATACTGGATATTGTAGTATAAGAAATTGCTCAAAGTAAGGCAGCCATATATCTACCATACATCTTTGAGGCTGTGTCTTTAAGATAATTTCGCTATACTCTTAAACTAGGCAATGCAAACACAAAGACAATAAATCCTATGTATTATCATACTGGGACTTAACTACATATGAGCAATTTCTTGAAATGAGGTGGACTGTGTCTTTAAGGAACATCCTTAATTTGCAGTGTATATAATATATTCAAATGGAAATGTCTTATGGCAGCCTGTGCTTTTTTTTTTTTTTTTTTTTCAGCGAGAAACACCGTCGGCTCCACAGGACGGTAAGGATGATTGATGAATTGATTACTCTTCTGCTACGTACATGCAGAAGCATATCACTTAATTACCAATTGTTTGTGAATTGAAATGTAACAGGCATTACGCCCATTCATCTTCATGAGGCCGTCTCGGTAGTGGCACCTACCTACGCTTCATGCCAAACCTTCAGGCCAGCACTCAATATGCTCAATCCTCACTGGCAACGGGTAAGACAAAATACACACCCCCAAGCACGCACCAATGCACACACAAACACACACACAAACACTCATACACGTACATACACACTCATGCACACACCCACATGCATGGACACACAAAAAAACACACGTACGCACGCACACACATACACATGCACTCACACACACCCCGAGAATCAAGAGCTTTTATTTGTCATTGACAAACAAGTTTGACAACGAAATTGCGTTTAAGAATACACTGTACAAGTGTTCTCTGGCCGCTGCCCATCTGGGCGCTGCGCATGTACAAACGCGCACATACAATTGCACGCATACATGCATGCACGCACATGTGCACACACACAAACACACACCTGCGCACAATAATGAAAAAGCTATACAAACTCATACACATGCATACAAGTGTTCTCTGGCCGCTGCCCATCCGGGCGCTGCACATGTACAAACGCGCACATACAGTTGCACGCACGCACAAACACACACCTCCGCACAATAATGTAAAGCTATACAAACTCATACACATACATACACACACACAAACACACACAAACACATACGCACACACACACACACGTGCACAGCCCCCTCCTGTCCTGCCGCATGCATACTCAGCAATGGCATCCCCTGCATGACAGAGGTAAGATCTGCCACCAGCCTGCCAGCCTCATGATTGATCACCCTAAAGACCTCATGCGGTGCCCCAGCCTTTGATACATCACACACCACGCATTGATTTTCAACCCACTGGCCACCAGTGCACGTGCACACACGCTCACGCACGCACGCATGCACGCGCACACACACACACACACACACACACACACACACACACACACACACACACACACACACACACACACACACACACACACAGAGTCTCTCTCTCCCGCTCTATCCCTCTCTCCCTCACTCACACACACACACACACACACACACACACACAGACACACACACACACACACACACACACACACACACACACACACACACACACACACACACACACACACACACACACACACACAGACACACACACACACAGAAGCCATGCACACACACACACACACACACACACACACACACACACACACACACACACACACACACACACACAGAAGCCATGCACACACACACACACACACACACACACACACACACACACACACACACACACACACACACACACTGCTCCCCATCCGCAGTCATCCATGCTGAAAGCTAAAAGCGAGAGAGCCGCTGACCCCCACTACTTAGGGAGCTCACTGAAGCACTGGTAGTACATCTTCCCTGACCACACACACACACACACACACACACACACACACACACACACGCAGGCATGCACGCACACAGACACACACACACACACACACACACACACACACACACACACACACACACACACACACACACACACACACACACACACACACACACACACACACACACACACACACACACACACACACACACACACGCGCACACACGCACTGGTAGTACATCTTCCCTGACCACACACATATACACACACAGACACAGACATGCACTCACACAGACACACACAATATATACACAGACACAGACACAGACACAGGCATATACACACACACACACACACACACACCACACACACACACAGACCATACACACACACACAGACACACACGTGCACTCACACAGACACACACACACCTTAAACACAGACACAGACACACACACACACAGACACACTCACACAGACACACTCACACAGACACACTCACACAGACACACTCACACAGACACACTCACACAGACACACTCACACAGACACACTCACACAGACACACAGACACACACACAGACACACACACAGACACACACAGACACACACACAGACACACACACACACACACACACACACACACACACACGAGTTAATTAAGAAGTTTTATGCCACTGCAATCAATACATCAACTGAGCCCTGCTTTGCTCTAAAAACACCCTCCATTGCGCGACCCACCAACACCCACCCACTGACCCACCCACACACACACACACACACACACACACACACACACACACACACACACACACACACACACACACACACACACACACACACACACACACACACACACACACACACACACACGCACACACACACACACAGTGAAAGTCATTATTGATGTTGTGCCGAGAAAATAAATTACTGGACATATTTATTTGTAAATATATGACACCTTTGGTCTTTGTTCAAAAAGCCATTCTCTACTGTTATCTGTGTCCCTGTGTACGTCTGGCTGTGTTTGTGTGTGTGTGTATGTCTGGCTGTATTTGTGTGTGCGTGTGTGTGCGTGTGTGTGTCTGTGTGTGTGTGTGTGTCTGTGTGTGTCTGTGTGTGTCTGTGTGTGTGTCTGTGTGTGTGTGTGTCTGTCTGTCTGTCTGTCTGTCTGTCTGTCTGTCTGTCTGTCTGTCTATCTGTCATACACACACATACACACATGCACACGCAAACACACAGCACCCTGTCCTATGGACTAAACCACCCCCAGAGCACGACGTCATCTCCCACCATGAGTCATCTGACACCATGGATTTCTTTCTGCACCCCTAATAATGCAATGCCTCTTTGCACCCTCTCACTTGCTCTGTGTTGGATTCACTTGTCACAGCAGCCTAACACTGTTATGGCTGTTAACTCACCCTACACCTTGAGTCAATCCGCATATCAGCTCATTTGCCAAAGTCATCATTGCACAAAAACAAGCAAACAAACCAGCTGGACCCCGTTTCTCGAAAGCATTGCTGCTAATCAGTTAGCAACTTACTTGATTACCAATGGGAATTTGCATTGTAACCAAGTAAGTTGCTAACGTACAACAGTCAGTAACGACGTTGTTGAGAAAAGTACTCCTGATGAGTTTCATGCTTGATCCGATGTGTTGACAACCAACCAACCAACCAAAAAAAAAAACATCTGAGGAATGTTATTGAGGGCGTCTCACAGCTTGGCTTGTACGGTGGAGGGCTAAGGGGCAAGGCTTTCAATACAGCGAGAGCACGACTACACCAACAGCAGTTTCACAGCTCCTGTGTCCTCTCTGCCTTTATTGCCTTCTGCTCTGCTTTTTATTGTCATCCTCCAAAAATATCTTTTCGCTGAATTTTCACATTGTGTCTGCTGTAGACCACTTTGCTTGAACAATGTGTCTGTGTCTTTTCACCTCGAGGTGTGTGGCAAGGGATGAAAAAGAAATTTGTGTGAGTGACTAAATGTGGGTCGATATCAACCACGCACTGACAAATGAACGGTCAAAATGACCTGCCACTAACTCAAGAGCAAAGCATTATTGTGTGGATGAAGTCTTGGTGACTGAAATAATGTATTTTACCCATAACTGGCTAGTGTTCTGTACCCTTCCCTGGTGCAGCAGTCTGGAGTACAATGGGTTGCTTTTGCTGAGCAAAACAATGTTGGTCACAATCTCATAACCTCCTATGGTGTCTCTGTCTATCGGTCTGCCTACCTGCCCGACTGCCTGTCTGTCTGTCTTTGCTATCCATCTCAGAACAATGCTAAAACTCATCTTCTCATACCTTCTTCAGATCTGTCTGTGTGTCTGTATGTCTATCTGGTTCTGTCTGCCTGTTCTTAGATGTGTCTATCCCCTTGCCTGTCTTTCTATCCATCTCAAAGCAGTAATGCAGAGCAACATCTTCTGCCCTCATCTGATGTGCCCGTCTGACTGTCTGTCTGTCTGACTCTCTTGTCTGTCTGTCTATCTCTCTTTCTCTTGTCTATCCATCTCAGAGCAGCAATAGAGAGCAGCATCTCATTCTACCCTCATCAGGGGTGCATTTCTGGAAAGCGTAGTTGTTGGCAGTTAGCAACTTCGGTAGTTGCCAATGGGAAAATCCATTGCAACCAACAAAGTAGCCAACATAGTTAGCAACTACACTTTCCAGAAATGCACCACTGATGTGCCTGTCTGTCTGTCTCTCTATCCATCTCAGAGCAGCAGTGCTGAGCACCATCTATCTCCTCCCACTATACCTGTGAGCTCTGGGGCCCTCCTGCCTGTCTGTCTGTCTGTTTGTCTCCCTGTCTACCTCTATGTCTCTTGTCTATCAATTTCAAAGCAGCAGTGCTGAGCAATGAGCACCGTCTTCTCCCACAGTACTGTACCTGTGAGCTCTGGGGCCCTCCTGCTCAGCAGCTTGTCCAGGAAGCTGCCCTCCTGACTCCTCCTGAAGCCCATGGTCAGGAAGTAGGCTCTGGGAGACGCCTCGCCCCACTCCGCCGTCTGGGGCAGGAAATGCCCTCCTCTCCGATCTATAATGAACAGGACGGACACACAGAGAAGGAAGGCCAGCTGTTATCCCTGTAAAGCCGCACAAATGGGGGTTTAGGCTGCATCCCAACATGGTAATAAGGTATACGTGCACTGTAGTAGCTGGAAAAACAATAGAGCGGTAATCTAATTCTCTTCACTGCAGATTCTAGAATTACATTTGGAGGTGCTGCACCTCGAAAGCCTGAGCAGTGCAGTGGACAATAATGTACTTATAACTTCCTGGAATGCACTACATTTTTTTCCATTGTTAATGTTTTGAAAGAAACTACAGTATAGTATACCATCATTTTTACATCTTTGTTCTCTGTAACATGCTTAGGAAATGGCTGCACAGCACTTAAATACAATACGTACTGTGAACAACAATTGAATCCTTTTTGTTTAACTGTCTGGAAGCTTAATTCTCTTAAACTCCCTCTAACTACAGAGAACTGACACACGCTAAATACTACCAAAGCTGAACGATGGTTCATTCTCTGTGAGCATTCAGGGTAAATGTCCATTGTTTCCCTTGTACGCAGATACAGTGGACAAATGTTACATTTCTCAATGCTCCTTTTTAATGTATTTATTATTTTAGGCCAACATACTAGTTAGTCAATTTGGAAAAGAGTGAACCTTTACAGCCAGTAAATGTCTAGCCGTGAAATACACAAATAAATAATGTGATTTGACTACACATACAAAAAGTGGCAAAGGATGTAATAATTTAATGCATTAATTGAAAAAACGCCATTATGGTATTGTTTTAGGAAATGCATCCTGTTATCCAAATTCTGTACATTAACATTCTGTACATCTCTACTACTGCTGAGAATCCCAAGAAGGTCTAGCACAAGTCAAATGTTTGTCAGTGCTGGGGTACCTACTTGTAGCTGTGCTGCGCATTTTGATAGCATCTTCATGTGTAGAATATCTGCATCACATAATGACCTAATTGCTGTTTTGGCTAGCCCTGGACGTAGCTCTGTTTTCAGGGTTATGGAGTCACTGGCGAACATGCCTGTATTTGAGATAATGAGCTATGCAATATCTGTGTTTTTTTGTTGTTATGGTTTGTTTTGTTATATTTTATTTTCTTCTTCTTTTTACTGTGTTTTATGTGATATGTGTCTCCCTGGGTCTGAAATAAAGAACTGAATTGAATATTAATAATGTGACATTAACAAAGCAGTAATTACATTATTGGCTGCCACAAAGAATTCAGATAGCAACTGCAGCAAATTAGACTCTTTGAAATCTAGATCCATGGAATGAGTCAGAGTGTAAGGGTAAAATTATAACTTTTACTGTGGCATCCTTCCACAAATTAAGAAAAGAAAAAAGGAGGGGAAAAAAACTGCAAAAGCATGCAATGTCACAAAAACAAAGAGATGGTGCACCATGATCCTTGGAGAAAGAGAGATAAAATGTGTCTGAGTAATCAGGGCTGCTGACAGCTTTGGCTGGGCTTGAAACCAAATCATCTGGGGGGCATTCCACAGAAACAGAAAGGCCCTAACAAATAGCAACAGAGTAAACTGGACGCTGAAGACCCTGCCAAACACTGAGGCCAATGCTAACCTCATCATTATGGTCTCTCTCTCTCTCTCTCTCTCTCTCTCTCTCTCTCTCTCTCTCTCTCTCTCTCTCTCTCTCTCTCTCTCTCTCTCTCTCTCTCTCTCTCTCTCTCTCGCTCTCTCTCTCTCTCTGACAGAAACCGTGTTTATAAACAACATAGAAAAGCCTGACCCAATGTTATAACTGTTAAAACTCACAAATATAGTACTTGGTTCCAAACCAGAAATAGAAAAAAGTGGTGTGTATGCTGTCATCTTTCATCTGCATAGTCCTTTAGAGTACATACAGGAGAACAGGAGCACAACTTAAACTTAAACTTGCGCGTTTTGTTGGCACAAACATTCATTTTCCTAAATGTACTGTATATTGAACAGATAAGATATATTGAGTGATGATTTCGGAAAAGAAAAACCTGTCTGGCATAGGCCCTTTCAATATTGTAAAACAAACTCCAACAATTTCCAAATGTTGTACAGTACCAATTCACTATGTACAGTAGGCCTGCTGTACAGTATGTAAAATTACAAAGTATGTATTCCCCTAAAAATGTAGTACGTACCACAATAATTGGGGTCTGGGGAAACCAAAATGGTGTGCCAATGGCTATGGTAACTACAGTAATAACCAATACTCTGCATGCACTGCTCAGTTGGTGAATAATACTCCTTTTACTCAAAACTCAAAGTCAGAGCAGCAGCAGCAGCAGCAGCAGTAGCAGCAGTAGCAGCAGTATGTCAAACGTTCACGCTACACTAACTTTCAGAGTTTCACATCTCATCTGATCTGACAGATATGAGGGGAGGTGGTTGAACCGTTGTACGAGGGCAGTTTGACACTCTTGTTAATGGGGAGCCTAATGAATGCCTCTCGCCAGCACAGCTTAGCAGGGGTGCAGGAACCTGTGGTCGAATCATAGCCACAGGGATACGCAATAAGAAACCCCACGTTCACTTCAATTGCAATTCTGTGTAAGAATCACACCCGCTTTCATGTTATCTTCTTTTTGTCTTACATGCAAACATGTAAAAAAAGAAGAAAAAAAAACGTAATCGTTTGAAGTTCTCACCCCAACAACTTTTAATGATGCTTCAGAACACTACCAAACTGAAAGCCCCATTTGCCCTATTCAAATTACAAGACTCACCTACCAGTCTAACAAGTCTGTTTTTCCTTTCATAAGCCTATCCCATAATAATAATAATTTATATAAAGGAGAAAACATTTCTAGGAAACCATTAAAGCCAAAGCCAAAGCTCCTTCCGCTTCACATCTCTCTTGTGCATTCGACTACACTGGCTTATTCCCAGGTATGTCATTGCAGACAGAGTCTGAACCCGACATCCTAAAAGGAGATAAATAATAATAAACGGATGTATAAACGAGGAGATGGAGGAGCCCCCCTTCTCGATGCCTCAGGGGAACTTGGCGCCTCGACACCGGACGCAGCGGGGGATGGAGGCTCGCAGGCTCCTGGGAATGTTTTCCTGGTAGATTAAAGACGAAATTGAAGGGGACATGTGTCACGCATTTCAAACTGTACAGGAAGTGCCGTGGGCTAGATGCACCGCAATTGGCGAAGAGAGAGAGAGAGAGAGAGAGAGAGAGAGAGAGAGAGAGAGAGAGATAGAGAGAGAGAGAGAGTGTGTGTGTGTGTGTGTGTGGGGGGGGGCAAACAAAGGAGATTACGAGCTGCCAGTTGTGTGAGTAGGTAATCTCAGCATACTACTGTATTTTTTCCCCCTACTCCCATCTCCTCTCGGTCTTTTCTGTTCTGTCTTTCAGTTGCTGTCTCTTCATCTAACTATTTCTTGTGTCACTTACTTTCCTTGTTGAAGTCAAGCTTTTAGCCTTTACCTGCAAGACAGCCAGACAGCCAGACAGCCAGCCAGACAGAAAGATACACAGACACACACCCACACAACACACTCCAGTATTTAGCTTGATGTGCGGCGGTGTCCTCCTCACAAAAAATATAATTTGGAGACAAGCTTCCTGCTGAGACGGTAAATTAAGTTTCCATATTGAACATAACCCCCCTTCTCGCAATTTCACAGTAAGTAGAGGGTGAGAGAAAAAAATAAAATAACGCTCCCCTTGGGACAGCCATATATCTTTGCTACACCACTCCGGATGAAAGTTCCCCCCATTTAGAAGTTGGGCTATATTGCTTTCTGTTCTGTTATCCTGTACTTGATAAAGGAACCATTAGTACTTTTTTGCTGCTATCATTACTATTAGAGAATATAATGAAATGTAATTGAAAAGGCAGAGGGATTTAATGGTGGTGATTAACATGATAGTAGGGATGTCTGACATATGCGAGGGGTAGAAGCTTTTCCTCTGGAGATTGGTGCATGTGCCAGTACAATACTATGACTACAATACTGTGTGTGTGTGTGTGTGTGTGTGTGTGTGTGTGTGTGTGTGTGTGTGTGTGTGTGTGTGTGTGTGTGTGTGTGTGTGTGTGTGTGTGTGTGTGTGTGTGTGTGTGTGTGTGTGTGTGTGTGTGTGTGTGTGTGTGTGTGTGTGTGTGTGTGTGCGTGCGCACATGCGTAGGCGCATTGTAAAGGCAGAGGTGAAGATGAAAATGAATATGAAAATGAAGGTGCAACCTACACTATATGAAATCAAGGTGTGAAAAGGAGATAATTCATTCTAGATGGCTCTTACATGCATGCACACAGCATGCTATAATTGACATGCATTGCTTGCATTACTGTGTGAGGACAAAGTCCATGTGGACTAAACAACAATATTGAGCAAAAATTGAAAAGATATGAAAGATATTAATTAATTTTCTGTCGTCGATGATGTCCTCGTGAGGTCAAAAGCAGGCAAGTGAGCAAGGGAGGACAGAAGTCCGCATATTGGAATGCACCCACTGACTTAAGCCAGGCATGCACTGTGCGGTATTTTCAGTCACAGGTATTCAGCTCCTGCTCACACTGTGCTAGGGAATCGCAGGGTTTAAAAGTTCACATCTCACAACTCACGTCCTCACACTATACGAGCTGAGGGTTGAATGTGAGGCGAATCCTCAAACTGCGACATGACAGGCTTGTTTTCCGGAACTGCAGATAACAAAAACACGGAAGATAACGGGGGCACCTGGGGTGAGAGCGAGATTGTGGTCAAGAGCAAATCAGGCTGCCCTGGCAATTTGTGCCTTTTTGTGCATGGGTAGTGGCAAATCGGGTCATAGCACTGATTCTACTGTCTGATTCACTCATGAGGGGTGACCAGGTTTTCAGTCTTGATTTTCTATTGCAGATCGAAAGCTGGTCGTGAGGTGAAATCTCTTGCCTTTACCCCATGTACACTACACGATGCGAGACCTCCGATTGAGCAACAAATCAACCCGATTCCCAAAAGTTTGTGCAACTGACAGATCGTGGCCCAAAATCGCACAGTGTATGTCTGGCTTTCATTGACTAAAATGTAACATCGGGGTAGTTATGACAAAGGAATTAGATTTCAGACAATAAGGGTCATACCACGCCTAGAGTACGTGTAGCAACACAAGTCTATGTATAGCATTGTCTATATAGCACTGAAAATTGTTATACCATGCTTTGTGCCATACATTCAAGTTAATTTGTAATGAAATGGTGCTATTCAAATCACATGTGACCAAGGCAAAAAGATGTCACAGGAGTTAGGTACCGGTGACCAAAAAAGTGATAGTCTCTCTCTCGCTTCTTCACTTCAGTCTATCACACCTCTTCCAGAACACCCAAACAAGATGTGTGATAACCAGGATGTGTAATGAAAACAACACCTTTAGAGTGCAGAACGTTGTGTTCTGCACTCAAAAAAAGTCATGACAAAAGTTCTGCACTAAAAACATTGTCTCTTTCATGTCATATTCTATCTAGAGAAACCGGATTTTTACACAGGCCTTACTGTAAAAGATGTTGCAAACATCAATTCACAAAGAATGTTTCCTGTGGTTTATGTCGAAGATGTTGCTCTGAATGTAATCAAAGAATTATGGCCAATGTTGCATCATCATGCACAAGTCCTGGGGCCACACGTCAAAGGAAACACAAAGGCCTGAAATGGGTCCGTACTGGGCTCACTCTTGCATGTAATTTCACTCCTCCACAACTGCCCAAAGCTCTTGTGGTCAGAAAAGGAAATGATGCTGCCACAGTGGTATAGGCAACCAGGGAAGCCGATAGGGGGGAATAAAGGGGTCAGTTGTCCCGGGCCTAGGGAGATAGGGGGCCGAAAATTGTGTTTACATTACATTGCATGTATTGGCTGGGGGGCCCTTTCAGATGACTGTGTTCTGGTCCCGGCAAAATCTGTCAGCGGCCCTGTAGGCAACATCCCAGAGGGGGAAAAATATTTTTTAACAATTGTCCTGTTTCTGTCTTTGAGTTTCTTTCAGAAACAAATAAAGATGTTACACTTTTTGTCTTTTTCACCTAAGGCGCTTTTAGATGAAATCTTTCTCTCATTCTCATTCTTCTTCTATCAAACGCATATGAAAGTGTCCAATGCACTCCGCTCTAGCTGCAGCTTCATATCTTACTATATTCTAATACTGTTTTTTTAATCGCCTGGGGGTTTGAGTGAGAGAGAGATAGAGACAGAGAAAAAAAACGATCAATAAGATAAAAAATAAAGACAAAAATAACACTATTGTAAGAAGTGTTTTGTTCCCTATGAGATTCCCATCCTGGGCCCAGTCGTGTCTGACAGGCGTCTGGGACATCTGGGCTGGAGCACTTTAGGAAAGCATTCTCGCCTCAGGATAAATGGGCCCGTCTGCTCCCGTGTTGATTAAGCAGTTATCACTACGGAGTGTTTCAAACACATCGACGCAACTCCCCGTCTCCCAATCAGTCTCTTTAAAACCCACAATCACACAGTTCTTCCCCCTCAGTCAGAAGCTCTTGCTGTTTCTCTCATTCCCCTGTCATACACACATGTGCGGACAGTGTGAGAGAGAGAGAGAGAGAGAGAGAGAGAGAGAGAGAGAGAGAGAGAGAGAGAGAGAGAGAGAGAGACAGTGCGGACAGTGAAAGAGAAAGAAAGAGAGAGAGAGAGAGAGAGAGAGAGAGAGAGAGAGAGAGACAGAGACAGAGAGAGAGAGAAGAGAGAAAGATGGGGACAAAAAAAGAGAGCGGCAAGAAAGACATAGAGAAAAACAGCATGAGTGCGAGGCTGACCTCAGTGGGGGCCTTTTGTGATACATCAGAGTGGCTGGCTACATGCTCCCGGACAGGCCTGCACTTGGTCATTTGCAATATGTCTTGCCAAGGTCAGCTGGCAGTCAGTGTTGCCAGATGTGTCTGATCAAATCCTGCCCAAAAAACGCCAAATGGCCAATTTTCCCCGTTTTTACCCGCAGACGGCCATCCCAAGTAGCCCAATTGGGCGGATAACCGCCCAATCTGGCAACACTGCTGGCAGTTAGGGACTGAGACACCAGTCGCAGACCTTGATGTTGCTCTCTTTTCTCCCTATAGCAAAATTCAATGCCATTAAAATTGAAACTAAACTACACTCTGTGTGTGTGTGTGTGTGTGTGTGTGTGTGTGTGTGTGTGTGTGTGTGTGTGTGTGTGTGTGTGTGTGTGTGTCAGGATGGGATGCTATATGAAATGCCACTGTGCCTTATTCTCTGTGTTTCTAACAGCCTACAATAAGGCATTAGGAGTTATGAAAGTTTTGGCGATAAAATCTCGCTCACAATTTCTGTCTCTGTAAATCTCTCTGTCTAGGTCTGTCTGTACATCTCGACCTGTCTCGTTTTAGACAGACTACAACCAACCCGAAAAGACAGCCATATTCTTCAGTTCTACATTTGAAGTGCTTTTTTAAATAATTCTACAATAATTCTACAAATTGAATTAAACATATCAATTATTAGTCTGTAATGTGTGCCTACTAAAAACCACGTCAAGGGTACTATACATCAAAAATCTTGCAATCTGTTTGCTTGGAAGCTTTGAACATCAAGTATTCATGAAAAAATGGGCATTTGTGAATGGGCAGCATGAATTCTGGAAATAAACTACTAAAAATATTACACAGTGCACCTTTAAGGTTTCGAAGGAGTTGGGTGCTGTTGAGTACCCTTGCCCCTGCCCTTTACTTGCAATGAGTGTCTTTGACAAAGTAAGCAGGGCTCAAGGTCAAGCAGGGCTCAAGATTTATGTGGGCAGCCGTGGCCTAGTGGTTAGACAATTGGTCTTTCAATCTAGGGGTTGCTGGTTCGAATCCCCCCTGACCACTCCCTACATCTCCATCCATGGCTGAAGTGCCATTGAGCAAGGCACCTAACCCCACATTGCTCCAGGGACTGTAACCAATACCCTGCATAAACAATAATAACTGTAAGTCGCTTTGAATAAATGAA